>NC_062533.1:17604225-17641725 GCF_022655615.1 Tachysurus fulvidraco
CAGCCATCATCTAATATCTCCAGGTTCTCTTAACACAATAAAATCATACAATCGTGCCATAACATGTTCGACGCAGTGCGTGAAAACATCTCCCTCTCGGCGTCCCACAGGATTCGTGGACAGGCTCGTCTCACTCACGCCTTACAAAGACAGAGGGGACTTTTATTATGATCCGTTTGCTTCTGAAGTGAGGAATAAAACAACAGCAGAGTGACGTGTGGTGTGAGGAGTTCTTTTATTAAAGCAGCAGATCCTGAAGAGCTTCCTTCCTTGGCTATTTGTAATTTATTTATTTATTTAATAATAATAAAAAAAAAAAACATCGTTTTTTTTTTTTATCCATTTAATGTTGTAGGATTATCAGGAAAAATTAACAAAGATTGTTCTTTACGTTATAGCAACAAAAAACATTAACTCCCCCTTTGTGTGTGGAGTTTGCATGTTCTCCCCGTGCCTCGGGGGTTTCCTCCGGGTACTCCGGTTTCCTCCCCCGGTCCAAAGACATGCATGGTAGGTTGATTGGCATCTCTGGAAAATTGTCCGTAGTGTGTGTGTGTGTGAGTGAATGAGAGTGTGTGTGTGCCCTGTGATGGGTTGGCACTCCGTCCAGGGTGTATCCTGCCTCGATGCCCGATGACGCCTGAGATAGGCACAGGCTCCCCGTGACCCGAGAAGTTCGGATAAGCGGTAGAAAATGAATGAATGAATGAATTGAATAAATAAATCCGTAAACGTCTTCCTGAAAATGTCAAATTCGATAATAATAAATAAAATAAAAATTCTAAAAATGCATAAATAAATAACTGACATTGGAGACGCCATACAGACATAAACGTGGAAAAAATCACATAAAAATGTTTTAGAGAAACATACTTTTACTCGGTTACTATAGAAATGAAAATGACAAACAAAATGAATCAGAATCTGTCGAGTTCTGAATTCACACCGGATGCAGTTTGAGGCTGAAAAGGTTTTCTTTTCTTTCTAACTTTTAGAACTTGACGTAAATCCTGTCCTGTTAGTTCACGTGAAAAGGAGCGAAAGCTTCTTCTTCTTCTTCTTCTTCTTCTTCTTCGTCTTCTTCTTCTTCTTCTTCTTCTTCTTCTTCTTCTTCTTCTTCTTCTTCTTCTTCTTCTTCTTCTTCTTCCCTACGTCAACTTCTTATCTGAAGGCTTTTGCTCACTGAGCAGAAATACACCAAAATTGATCAGATTTATTAAACACCCGACCGGACAGCAGCTGGTTTCCTCACCGTCCGTCGTCGCTCTCTGGTGGACTTCCTGCTGTACGAGGAGGAAAAATGGCGGCTGATGGGTTCCATTTTTCCATCCTGATAGAAACATGTTGCTCTGCTTGTCTTCTCGAGCTGATGGATCTCGTGATCTGGGTTTAAATCGTGTTCCTTGTGTTGTGAATGAGACTGGACTCGTGTCAGGGTCACAGATCACCGCTTCCTGTTGACACTTATAACACTGCCCCCTGTCAATTTACCATGATGTGTGTGTGCGTGTGTGCGTGTGTGTGTGTGTGTTTGTGTGTGTGTGTGTGTGTGTGTGTGTGTGTGTGTGTGTGTGTTTGTGTGTTTTTGTGTGTGTGTTCATTTGTAATGAACTTTAACAGATTAGCGCTGTTTCTGGTGCCACTGATGATGATGATGATGATGATGATGATGATGATGATGATGATGAGATCTGTGCTGTTTGGTTGTTTTGAAACCTCAAATTGACAAGCGTACGCGAGACAGCCGGACGTCTACAGAACAAACCCGTGGTGGACGCCGGTGCTGGACAACCATCTTCCCAATATATATTTTATTTCTTTTATTTCCTCCCTCTTTGTCCAAGCGTAACAGATGTCCGGGTGCTTTTGTCCTTCTAAATTCATCACCGTCCGCTCTTCCTCCGCCATATTGTAGCGAGCTTATAAAAATGTTAATCTGTTGGCATTCACTGTGATCAAACGACTGCAGATGGGTAATTTGTTGTCTTCAAAGAGCTTCGTGGTTGGAAAGCTGTCCGGGATTCGGTCCATGTGATTGATCTCGTTTGTGCTTTTCAGGCCCTGAGCTGCAGTCACATCATCATGGAGGAGGAACGAGCCGAGAGCGCGGCACAGGAAGAGCAGGAGCAGGAAGAGACGGCGCAGACGGCGGAGACAGCAGGGAAGGCAGAGACGCCAGAGACGCCAGAGACGCCAGAGACGCCAGAGACGGCAGGGACGGCAGGGACGGCAGAGTCGTCAGAGATGGCAGGGACGGCAGGGACGGCAGAGTCGGCAGAGTCGGCAGAGTCGGCAGAGTCGGCAGAGTCGGCAGAGTCGGCAGAGTCGGCAGAGTCGGCAGAGTCGGCAGAGATGGCAGGGACGGCAGGGACGGCAGGGACGGCAAAGACACTGGGGATGACGAGGACTGCAGGAACAGATCCTGAGGAGGACTCGCCAAACATGATCGTTTACAGGAAGGTACGTCTGCGATCTTTTCTAATTCCTGCTTTAAAGCTGAGCGGGAATGTGGACAAAGCACCAAAGACCGGCTTATTTATGAGATCGTTAATTAAATAACAAAAAAATCTGTAGAATCTGTGAGATCTACCACAGCACCAAGGTTCCAGGGGGGTTTTTCCTCCACGTTCAACTCCTCCTCGTCGTCGCCGTCATTTATACGAGTCCGATCACGTGAGATGGATCGGATGTCGCGACATGACGGAATTCCTGCTGCCTCATCTTGTGGGTTTGGTTTAGCTCTAAAAGTCATTAAAAACAAAATAACCGTTAGAGGAATGAACTTAGAGTGTGAGAGTAAAAAATAAACTTTTATAGACATTAAAAGTGAAAAAAAAAAAAAGAGATCACAGCGCAGTCTTGTTCAGTCGAGCGAGGATTTGGCTTTGTCGAGTCTGAAATATCAGAGACCTTTCAGCTGCTTAGTTTACTCACACACACACACACACACACACACACACACACACACACACACACACACACACACACACACACACAGTCGTGTTTGATTAGTGCTCACATATTAAAATGCGACTGGCTTCCGGCTTTTGGCCCGAGCAAACACACAGAATGAGCTGAAGGAGATGTTAGATGAATGATAGGGAGTTTGTGAGTCAGCATATTGCAAGAACTCTGGTGTGTGTGTGTGTGTGTGTGTGTGTGTGTGTGTGTGTGTGTGATGACTGAGTATATCCACCTGTGTCTCCTCAGCTGCCTGCACATTTCCTTATTTCCCCATATCACAGTAAGAACAGTAGAGGATCTGTTACCGTGCTCCTTCATCACGGCGGCGTGTCTAAACCTCGTTCCCGAGCGAAAGGGGCGTGGCAGAGACACTTTTCAGACGTATGCACGGTTATTTTGGGAGTTTGAGCCGAAACTCTGTTCCACACGCTGCCACCGGAGCCGAGATTCATTTCCTGAGCAATGCGGCCTGAAGGCAGAATATGAGCAAACAATACGCCACGTCTCACTTCCTGTCTCAGTGCAGTGACAGCACCACCTTCCCTCTTTGCTTCCCAGGATAAAAAAAGCCACATTTCAGCTTTACTAACATCTTTAACCCTTTTCCCCAGCAGTCAAACCCACTTATTATTCATCTTTTCTCAGTATAAATCAGTGTCTGTGAGTCTGATGTAAAATAAATCAGCAAATCTGACACGGAATTTTAGTGTCGAAGAGAAATCCGAGCCGCTTTTTAGATGAACAAACACTCGGAGCTTCTCAGAGAGCAGAAATGGGTTTGAGATCAACATTTACTCTGAAGATACAAACGTCTGTGTGGAGAAAAATGAAGCTGATCTTTTCTATAAATCTGTCACCTCTAGTATTGTAGAGAAAAACAGAAACGGTGATGAAACTCTACACGTTCAGTTACGATGGTTTATTAACTGAAGAATTATTTTTCTTTTATCCGTCTATAGTTATGATAATGTTGCTGTGAGTTTGTTCCTCGTCGGGGTGTCTTTGTTTCTCCTTATTGAAGTTCACTCACTCTCATTCATTTTCTACCGCTTATCTGATCTTCTCGGGTCACGGGGAGCCTGTGCCTATCTCAGGCGTCATCGGGCATCGAGGCAGGATACACCCTGGACGGAGTGCCAACCCATCACAGGGCACACACACACTCTCATTCACTCACACACACACACTCCAGACAATTTTCCAGAGATGCCAATCAACCTACCATGCATGTCTTTGGACCAGGGGAGGAAACCGGAGTACCCGGAGGAAACCCCCGAGGCACGGGGAGAACATGCAAACTCCACACACACAAGGCGGAGGTGGGAATCGAACCCCCGACCCTGGAGGTGTGAGGCGAACGTGATAACCACTAAGCCACCGTGCCCCCCCAATTGAAGTCAATAAAGAAAAACAAAGAGATCACAGTCGTTACAGACACTGATACTGGAGACTCCTTCCATTTATTACCTGTGAATAAACTGTTATTACAGCAACAATAAGTTAAAACATAGTGAAGCTGCACATTTGCTGTTACAGGAAAGTCACAACGATGAGCACTGATACAGTGCAGTAATCAGAAACTGGGAGAAAAACAAGGTTTTTTTTGGATGCACAACGTTTTGCTATAATTTGGTTTGCTAACAAACATCAAAAATACATCTCAGATTTCTCACCGGACCACCAGCGAGAAGGAAGACTGTGAGATCTGGACTAGAAGTTTGTATGTTCGTATCTGGTTTCCTCCTCCAGTTTAAATACATGCACTATAGATTGATTAGCATCTCTAAATTGTCCAAGGTGTGTGTGTGTGTTTGTGTGTCTGTGTGTGTGTGTGCATGTGTGTGTGCATGTGTGTGTCTGTGTGTGTGTCTGTGTGTCTGTGTGTGTGTGCGCGTGTGTGTGTGCGCGTGTGTGTGTGCGTCTGTGTGTGTGTGTGTGTGTGTGTGTGTGTGTGTGTGTGTGTGCGTGTGTGTGTGCATGTGTGTGTGTGTGCACGTGTGTGTGTGTATGTTTGTGTGTGTGTGTGTGTGTGCGTGTCTGTGTGTGTGTATGTGTGTGTGTATGTGTTTGTGTGCGTGTGTTTGTGTGCACGTATGTGCGTGTCTGTGTGTGTGTGTCTGTGTATGTGTGTGTGTATGTGTTTGTGTGCGTGTGTTTGTGTGCACGTATGTGTGTGTCTGTGTGTGTGTGTGCATGTGTGTGTATGCGTGTGTGTGTGTGTGTGTGTGTGTGTGTGTGTGTGTGTGTGTGTGTGTGTGTGTGTGTGTGTGTGTGTGTGTGTGTGTGTGTGTGTGTGTGTGTGTGTGTGTGTGCACGCTACAGCAAATGAATAGAAAAATTATCCACACATTCACTTTTCTGTTATTTCATTAGTTATCATGATTATCCATGTTTCTAGTTTCCCCTCAGAGCTTTAGATCCTCAGCCGAATTCATCTCACTACATGAAGCAGCTTTGTTCTGGTCTCTTCAGGATTTACAGGTCACACTTCTTTTTTCCCCACATGCAGAAAGAAAGAGAAACAGTGAGGTTGTACAGTGCGGTCAGGGACGCTGCTTGTTCAGACGCCTGCTGCTTCCTCTTTTACTGCATTTTGTAAAGCGTTATTCAGAGAGATGAAGAGTTGCCATGGGTTGCCGTGGGTGAAGTCTGGGTCCGAGGGCTCTAAACACACCTGCTTACTGACAGACAGACTGACAGGTTTGTCCTTGGAGCTGACAGATTTGTTTACAGCAGGGATAAACGTAAGGCGGTCGCCATCGTCGTCGTCGTCGTTGTTGTTACGGATTACAACGTGATATTTATTTATTTATTTCATTAATGCTGAGCATTTAAAGTTGAAATGATCTTATTGGTCACTTATATCGCAGTCTGTTTGTGGGTGGGGCCTAAAGTGAAAATGTCAACACTCTGTGTCTCTCAAGTTCATCCTTAAACTCGACTAGAGGTGAAGTGTTTTTAAAGTCCTGCTCGATCCTCCTCACATTGTCTTCTAACTGACGAAGTAGACACGAACTCTGGCCATGAAGGTGCTACCTAAATCCTGTGGGTTTTCTTGGTGTCATGAGCTTCATATTTTATTTGTACTTGCTAACATTATGAACAGCAGCTACGCTTATTCCTTTCTACTGCTTCTCCTTTTCTATCCATCCTGAAGCATCCAGAAATTGCACCAGCTCTGATGCCCCTTTTCCCCCGAGGCAGTTCGAGTGCAGGTTCGGAGCCTAATTTAGAACCAGTTCTTTCTGTGCCAAAGTACCGGCTCCGAACCAGGAAAAGTGGTTCTTAAGTAGCACCAAAACGTTGCTGGTCTAGACTTAAGAACCGCTTGGGGTGGGAGCTGTGGGCGGGGCTACTGTTAGCGCGTTTGATAATGTACCTTAAGTATACTAATGTTTAATACACTTTTACTTTACCGCGACACATGAGCACACATGATAGTAGTTTGCTACTTGCTAAGGCTTTTTCTGTGTTAACGATAAAATAACGTTATGTACTTTATCGATCACAACCTCCGTTTATACAGATTACACGGAGCCGCACGTACACGTCTTATTCGTCGCGTTTGGATGCCGATGTAGGTTCACAAAGCCATGAGCATTAACAGTAAAGCAACATCCGCCATTGTTGTTGTGTTTGTGTTTGTTGCTGCTGCGCTAACGTCGCTGTGTAATGTGACACGTATACAGTGACGTCACACTCTGCGCTGTGGTGCTCTCTAACCGGTGGAAAGGCAAACCGGTTCTTAGAAGGTTCGCCATTGGAACCAACTTTGAACCAGCACCAGCGCTAGCTCTGAACCAGCACCCGGTTCTTTCCGGTGGAAAAGAGGCATGAGTGTCTTCTGTGTCATGAAGATTTTGGACCCTCATTGAGTTGAGGCCAACCATGTGAGGATCCTGAGACATCTACAGGGATGTACCAGCTCTAGTTGGACTGCGTTTCATAAAGTATTCAGACATACTAAGAGGAGTATAACTACACGTGGTCTTTAAGGGGATCTTGGACCTCCACAGAGACGAGGCCGACTCTAAGGACTCTGAGAATCCTGAGGCATCTAGAGATCTACCAGCTCCAGTCAGACTCTGCGATACTAAAAAGAGATGTGAACTCCATGTGATCCTTTACATCTATATAACATCTGTATATTTATAATCACACCCCAGTATCACTCAAATGAGGTTCACCTTTGAGTCTGGTTCCTCTCAAGGTTTCTTCCTCTTCCATCTAAGGGAGTTTTTCCTCACCTCAGACTTGTTTATTAGGGATAAATACAAACACATTTAAACATATATCTAATAATAATCTTGATTTTTTTATTATATTAATCTTTATATTAACTTTTTGTTTTATGTTTATGTTCTGTAAAGCTATGAGACAATGTCCATTGTTAAAAGTGCTATAAAAATGCATTTAAATTGACTCAAACCAGCCCATCTGGCACCAACATCCACGCTACGGTCACAGACGTTTTCTTCATTCAGATGTCTGATGAAGGTCGATGAGTATGAGTATGTATAAGAGTTTATACCTGTCCTGCTGCCACAAGATTGGCTGATTAAATAACATCAGTAATAAGCACAGACAGTAATAGACAACATGTATCTATTCCCAGTCTGTAGGTTTCTCAGATAGCATGTCGGAAATGGCGATAGTGATGTAAGTGCTGTGGTGACAATCTCAGGGTATTCCACCATGACTTTAATCCAGAACACCGGCAGAGTTTCTAACTTTCTAACGACGTCTGTTTTGTGCTCATTTTTGCTAATTTGTGGGTTAAATTTGAGCAAACACAATATACACGTACACCAAGCACTGTTAAACATGACAAAGTACCGGTGAACAGAGAGAAGAATTAACGGTTCCGGGGGTTGGAGACCACTGATTTAGCAGAAACCCTTATCCAGAGCGACTTACATTTTTATACAACTGAGCAATTGAGGGTTAAGGGCCTTGCTCATTGGCCTAGCAGTGGCAGCCTGGTGGACGTAGGAATCAAACTCACAACCTTCCGATTGGTAGCCCAACACCTTAACCACTAGGCTACCACATCCCACATGTTTGTCGCATGTCTCAGTGTAACACTGATACTACACCATATTGGGATGAATTTGTTTCGTACTGTAACACAGATGGCGTCATTCCTTACAGTGTGACGTATTTCACCTTTACCAGCCAATCAGAAACACAATCTGTCATAAACAGGAAGTAGACACATGCAAGTAGATAGTGTTTGTGTTTCGCACTGTTCTCTAGGTAGAGCTCCCCCGGTGGTGAATCGGTGTTTCGTGTACACGTGTTGGAGCTCTGGTTAGAAAGCTCGCTATCTCTTACATTTGGCAGACGTTCTTATCCAGATTTATATAATTTATACAGCTGAGCAGTTGACGGTTCAGGGCCTTGCTTAAGGGCCGAATAGCGGCAGCCTGGTGGTCCTCGGATTTGATCTATACCACTGATTTCAGGCGACATGACGATCTTCTCTTGACAGAGCTAATATTGAAGTTGTCTGAAAGACTCCAGAAAATTTCCAGAAAGGGAACGTCGTGAGCGAGCATTGATGCTCCCTGTTTTTGTAGTGCATTGTGGGATTTTTTTTTATAGAGTAACCATTTTATAGACTTTTCCTTTGACTCCAGATCGGCACAGGATATAAAGTCCTCGCTTAAGTACAGTAGTGTTGAAGCTGCTAGAGTGCACTGGATGCATTCGCCAATGGCATAACAAAGTCATAACAGTAATAAAGATCTGAAGTAAATAGTTTCTAAGGTGGGTAAGTGGATTGTGGACTCGTACTTGGCCGACGCTTTGAGACTCCTGATGCTCTGTCTGTCTGTGAGCTCTGAATAAACCCCAGGTGGATGAGCCATGGTGAGTAATTTGTGGCCATCCCTGCTCTGGTCTCTCAGTAGTGTACAGTGATTGAAGATGGGCAGCAGATGGTGGACAATATGCCCAAGGCTCTTAGAAGAACCATCCAGCACCCCATATGCTAGAAGTGGCAACATTAATTACATTTTTCTACATGACTACACATGGTTCCTTGAACGTGATGGCATGGCCTACAATCCCGCAGCGTACCAAAGCTACCCTTGACTTTTCAGTCTGCTGTTTGTCTTTTCTTTTTCTCTTTTCCTGTCTGTGGTTCTGAGAGATCATACCACACTGTGTTGGTGCTGTTGGTGGTGGTGAGGGGTGATAGTAACTGGATTAAAATAAGGACCAATGGTGTTCAGATTTTGTATGATTCCTCAGGACAGGAATGAACTTCAAAAAATTACACCGTAACAATTTCCCAATGTCAAGGCAAGGCAAGTCGAGGTGAGGCAAGGCAAGGCAAGTCATCTGGAATTCTGCAGATGTAGTGGCCTAATTGGGGCAAGTCGTGGCCTAATTGGGGCAAGTCGTGGCCTAATTGGGGCAAGTCGTGGCCTAATTGGGGCAAGTCGTGGCCTAATTGGGGCAAGTCGTGGCCTAATTGGGGCAAGTCGTGGCCTAATTGGGGCAAGTCGTGGCCTAATGGGGCAAGTCATGGCCTAATGGGGCAAGTTGTGGCCTAATGGTTAGAGAGTCTGACTCGTAATCCTAAGGTTGTGGGTTCGAGTCTCGGGCCGACCACGACTGAGGTGAGCAAGGCACCGAACCCCCCAACTGCTCCCCGGGTGCCGCAGCATTAATGGCTGCCAACTGCTCCGGGTGTGTGTTCACGGTGTGTGTGTGTTCACTGCTGTGTGTGTGTGTGTGTTCACTGCTGTGTGTGTGCACTTTGGATGGGTTACATGCAGAGAATAAATTCTGAGTATGGGTCACTGTACTTAGCCGTATGTCATGTCACTTTAAACCATACATGGTACAGTACAGAGGTTAAGGGTTAAGGGCCTTGCTCAGGGGCCCAGCAATGGCAGCTTGCCTGTCCTGAGATTTGAAGTCACAACCTTAAACACTGAATTACCCCCTCCCTTCCATTATGGACAAGACATTTCATTATTTGCTGTTTATTTTTGCATATACTCACATTTCAGGAGACTCGAGAAGTACAAGCTAATATTTTTTCAGAGGAATCCACCAGGATTGCTTTAGGAAAGGACTCAGGCAGAATCTCAGCATGCCTCGGAAACATTGGCTCAGCTATGAGAAGGACTGTGAGCGCATGTGTAAAGAAACACAATTAACCTGAATAAGCAGCGAGACAGGACCGACTCTGATGAATCTGCCCATTAAAGAGAGCATGCGAAAGCCCTAAGGGAGAAAATCTGCATTTCCGGAAAAGACAGCGAGCTCAAACACCTAAAAGGCTTCGATGAGCTGTGTAGAGGCTGGTCTTCACCAAGCAGTCCAGCTCTGTCAGGTACGTCATCTTTGTGAAACCTAAAAATAAGGCACGGTTCTTCCAGTGAATCTGTTCCAGCAGAGAGAACACCGAATAGTGCAAAGCCATTGCTAAGATTTAGCTAGAGCCGAGTGCTCCAGAGGCTATAGAGGCTATTAAACAGATACACGGTCTGATAACGGACAAATAAGATTTGTTCATCCGCTTTTCACCATCATTTCTACCTCTGAGGCAGCAAGGATTCCTCAAGATCACCATTGTTTTTATTGAGGTGCTTTATGTAAGTCGAATGTTGCTGGCTCGGTGGGTCAGGTTGGAATACTCATTGAAACATCATTAGTATAAATTTCCCTAATGCCAAGCTGCTGTTGGACCCTCGAGCGAGGACATTAACCTTCATCAACCTGCACCACTTGGATAAAAAGCATCTGCCAGATAAATATATATATATATATACAGTAAACGTTTCCATCTCCATTTTTAAATGGCTTTCAGCACTAGATATAACGATGAGGACATTTAAGGTATGATGGCATTCAGTGTATCTCTTACTTTCATCTTCCATCTTGAACATAGTTAGAAAGTCAAGATGGCATCATTACATCATGTACAAAATTTCAAGCTGTCCTCTACACATTAACTGGAGCAGATAGACCTCAGATGGTAGGCATATGAGACGCAGAAGGATCCACATGTGGGTAGGAGTTTGCATGACCTGAGATGGAGGTAAGATCCAACCAGAGTAGTGAGCTGTAGATCACAAGATCGTAGGCATAGGCATAGACGTAGGAGACAGAGTAGGATCCGTTTGGAGCTACACATGTTGGAGCTTCTCAAGATGGTAATCATAGATGTTTACATGAAGGTAAGATTCACCTTTGTGGACCTTCAGGATTGTAGTCGTAGTAGCCAAAGTGAGAACCTTCCTGGGAGCAAGAGGTCAAGTAGAATTGACCTGGGTGCAAGATCTCATAGAACAGTGTTTCTTGACCCCTGAATTGTTGGCATAGTGGCTAAAGTGAGATCAAAACATAACCAAGAGCTTGTAGGTCTTAATATGGTAGACTTAAGAGCTTTTTTTGAAGGTAGATGAGAGAAGGTACTTGTAGTTCTCAAGGTAGTTATAGGAGCTAAAGTAGGAGCCAGAGCTTGTAGAGCTTAGACTAGAAGATTACTGAATTGGAAGTGTTTAAACTTATAAAACCTGGACCATGGGGACCTTGGAGACCCCATCATGGCTAAAATTTCCTCCCAGCAAAGGTCTGAATCTCATATCGTCACTTAAAATAGTGCACCTTCATGTTAATAAAATCAATAACACACACATTTCTATATCATTTATTGTTAAATTTCAAGTGTTTTCAGTCTGAACTTGTACAGTATGGCACTTGAACGGAAAACAATCCTGTAGTCGTCTTTACTACATGTCAAGTAACAGACAACAGACGCTGAATTTCTACTGAATAAAATAAATAAAGTACAAACACACTTTGCTTTGTGCAGCCTGAACTTAGGGCCTAGATTTCATGTAATGTAAAACATTCAGAATCTTCTGAATCAAATAAAAGTGCTTTTAATCTTTAAGAACAAAATGAAACAGAAGACTTTTGAGCTTCTCCCTTTTTTTTTAAACATTAACTACATTAATAACAGGAACCTTTAGGCTAAAGGACATTTCAGGTAAAATAGAACAGGGCAGAATTTACTGAATAAAAGAAAAGTGCAGAGCTTTGAGCAGCTCCCTTTTTCCTCTCTCCTTTCCACCTCTCCTTACTCCCTTTCCATCTTCCGTTCCTACTGAGAGACATGGACATGTAACTGTCCTGCCAGCAGGTTAAATCTTAATTGTCCTGCCAGCGTAATTAGGTGCATTACTGCCACCTTCTGCTCTGGAGTATGGAACAGGAACAATCTGTTTTTGGCTCGGCTTCTGATGACGCTCCTGTCGTAATAACTAGATTAACTGTGTATGAAAGAAACATTTATCTTTTTATTAATATCAAAGAGTTTATAATATTATAATATTAGATTATAATAAGGAGATGCTTAATATGATAATATTAGAATTTTAACGGGTCCGGGCAGACCCGTCACTCGGTCCGGATCGGGACCGCGGCCCGCCATTTGGTGATGCCCGCACTAGAGGGTCTAGATATGGCTGTAATGGCATCCAACCAGAAGTAAAGGTAGAACTCAGAATGGAAACTGAATCTTGTGGACATCGAGTTCTCTGTAGTCTCATCCTGATGAGATGCAGGGGCTTGTAGACATTCCTTCATTCATTTTCTACCACTTATCCGACTACTCTACCACTTATCTCAGGCGTCATCGGGCATCGAGGCAGGATACACCCTGGACGGAGTGCCAACCCATCACAGGGCACACACACACTCTCATTCACTCACACACACACACACTACGGACAATTTTCCAGAGATACCAATCAACCTACCATGCATGTCTTTGGACCGGGGGAGGAAACCGGAGTACCCGGAGGAAACCCCCGAGGCACGGAGAGAACATGCAAACTCCACACACACAAGGCGGAGGTGGGAATCGAACCCCCAACCCTGGAGGTGTAACCGCTAATCCACCGAGCCCCCCGGCTTGTAGACATCAGGATGGAAAAAGCAGGAAATTGCCACGTTATTATCAGTGCACAAGCAGACATACCTAAAGCTAAGACTCCAAGAAAACAGATCCTTGAGATACCAACAACTGACTGCTCAACAATCTTGAGTGTTTTGAGGTGAAGATAGTTTGGTGGCTATGATGTGGATCATCAGTTTGTTTCCCAACGGTTTATTTTTAGAGAACGCCCAACGTATCTCAGTAGACGTGCTGCCAATCTGTACTGATTTACTTTGCGTAAAAAGAGTAATTAGATTGCAGGGAGGAGCGGAGGAGTCTGGAGCCTGGAGAACTCTCTGCTAATGAGCTGGATGGAGAGATAAAAGGATGTAGCTGCTCTTTCGCATGTATGCTTCACATTTTGTTGCCTCAAGCACACTTGAAGTTGTTTCTGAGGGACCAACGTGCATAACTCAAAACGCCCACAGCCAATTTACTTCTGTTTCTTAGCGTTTCTCCACTCGTCCATTTTTCTTAGCTGGTTGATTTTTCTTGTTTCTTTAATGACCACAGTAGAGAATAAGTGCTTTCTTTACTCATTAATAAGCATAAACAATTACAATGGAGGGGAAACAAAAGGAAACTGATTTCTGTTATGGTGCAAGAGAATGTGTTAACAACAGGCGAGGAAAAGGACGCTGTTTATTCTTCTTGTCGTTTCCCCTTCGCTGTCAAAACCCGGCCTTGACCCGAGTTGCCGTTTCCATCACTGCAGTGCTCTGTGCCGTGTATGTATGTGTGTGTTTGTGAGTGTGTGTGTATGTATGTATGTGAGTGTGTTTGTGAGTGTGTTTGTTAGTGTGTATGTATGTGTGTGTTTGTGAGTGTGTGTGTGTGTGTGTGTGTTAGTGTGTATGTATGTGTGTGTGTGTTTGGTGTGTATGAGTGTGTGTGTGTTTGTGCATGTGTGTGTGTGTGTGTGTGTGTGTGTGTGTGTGTGTGTGTATGTACAGTATGTGTGTGTGTTTGACCTACTTTTTATAGTAATGCTTCACTGGTTCATATTCTCTCGATGGAATTTGCTCGTCCTTTCTGGCATTTACACTTTTAGTACCCAAGAGAAAGAAAAGCATAGTAAGTGCTGCTTTAATAATAATAATAATAATAATAATAATAATAATAATAATAATAATAGATATTGTAAAAAATTCTAGATCATTAATTAATGAAAATAAATAAATGAATAAATAAATAAATAAATAAACAAATAAAAGTAATAATATTGTTATACCTACTTCAATCTAAATCTATAAATATATTTTTTCGAATTATAAATTATTATATATTTATAATTTAGATGAGAATAATTAAAATTATTTATATATTTTTCATATTTTTTAATCTAGATTTTTATATGAAGGTCAGTATCAAGTTTCAAGTTTAATGTATTTGTACGGCGCTTTTTACAATAGATATCATCTCAAAGCAGCTTTACAGAACATAAACATAGAACAAAAGGTTATTATAAAGAATAATATAAAGATTAATAGAAGACAAAACTCAAGATTAATATTAGATAGATTTAGTTCACAACGTGTATGTATTTATCCCCAGTGAGCGAGTCTGAGGTGACTCAGGTGACTGTGAGGAGGAAAAACTCCCTTAGACGGTAAAGGAAGAAACCTTGAGAGGAACCAGACTCAAAGGGGAACCTCATCCTCATGTGGGTGACGCCGGGGGTGTGATTATATATATACAGTCTGATAGATGTTGTAGTGATGTAAAAGACCACATGGAGTTCACGTCTCATTTTTAGTATCGCAGAGTCTGACTGGAGCTGGTAGATCTCTAGATGTCTCAGGATTCTCGGAGTCTCAGGATATCCTTAGAGTCGGCCTCGTCTCAGTGGAGGTCCAAAATCTTCATCGCACGGAAGACGATCGGAGCTGGTTCAGTTTATGGATGCCTCAGAAAGAGAGAAGCAGTGGAGAGGAATTAACATATCTGCTGTTCATAAAATTTGCAAGTCTGATACAATAGTGTACAGTATTATGGGATGTATTATGTGTACACCTGACCAGGGGCGGTTCTAGGGTTCCATCTTTAGGGGTTTTAGCCCTCAGTGAGAATTTAAAACATAGTAAGCCAAAAGTTATGGTATTATTTAAAATGGCAGAAGTGGACACCAAAATTTTGTACATGATGTAATGATGCCAGTCTCGAATCAGATCAGTTCATGTATGTGTGTATTCTCTACAAACAGTGTGTCCGATGAATGACGTCATTAATAAACTAATATTCATAAAACAAAGACCAAATCAATAAATGTTATTCTTATTTAGTATTAAATGGATTGTTTGCATTAATATTTTGTTTGTGCTACAACTCTGGTAATAAGAATAGTGACATTTCACTGCTTTTGGTCGCCGTCTTTGCGGCTTTAAGCCGATTAACGTTATAGATAAACGCCTCCAGCTCTGACTGCGCGTGCACGCTGCGCGTACCTGTGCTTCTCCGTTCTAATAAAGCAGACAGCTGATGACGCACTTTTGAAAGACTACAACGCACGCGCGTACAAGCAACATAAAAAAAAATCGCTCTTGGATTAAGCTAATAAATAATTTTCTTTCCCATGTCACGACATGTCCTGCATTTTAACGTCATTTTTATTGTTTGTTTATGAAAGTAAAAATTATACTTAAAACTCCAGTGGCGCTGGAGACACCCTAAAAAAGGGCTAGAACCACACCCCATGTCTGACTAAAGACATGAGTTTTTAATCTACATTTAAACTGGGAAAGTGTGTCTGAGCCCGAACACTATCAGGAGGTCAGTATGTCACCTGCGTGTGACAATTCAGTCCTCGTTACACTGCAAGTTCTTTAAGCCACTTTATAATAGAATCCGATTAGAAGCCTTGCTGTATATTGTCACATTTAGATTACAATTCTTTTCCAAAAAGGGTTAAGGGCCTTGATCAAGGGCCCAATAGTGGCAGCATGTCAGTACTGGGTCTTGAACCCTGAATCTCCAATGAGCACCCTAGAGCCTTAACCTCTTGCGCTAACATTTATATTCTGAAGCTTTATTAACTTCTCGATTCTGATTGGTCAGAAGCTGTTGATTCGTTTTCTATAACATAGCAAACCACAGTTTTATATTAACACACACACTTTACATGATAAAACATTATCGTTTGTATCACAACGACTCATTCACATGAACTCGTACAGCCGACGCTCCTCATAAACAGAATAAATAAAAAAACATCACTGATTAGGAAATCATTGATACTAAAAATGCACTTTTTTAAATAGAAGAATAGCTAGTTTTTTTACAATAGTAGGAGGAACGCTTGAAAAGTTTTGTTTAGATCGTATTTTTTTTATTAGCTAGGGCATTGTTCAATTGCAGGAATTGCAGGGATGACACAAAATCAAACATACATGTAAATTTAATGAATGTAACTAATCCTGTTAAAGAAAAAAAAAGTAGCGTTCTGTCAGAAAACAGAAAAAAAACAGAAAAAAAGTTTTATAATTGAAAAAAAAAAATTATAAAATTGAAACTATTTTTATTACACTTGAATGAATAAGAAAACTTAAATGGAGTTTAAAGAAAAGTTTATTAAAAAGGAAAAAAAATGGTAAATTTTACACTAACAAATGGTGGTTATTTTCCACATGGTTACCATGGTTACCAGCACAGGCCACCAACACCTTTAAACTATTAGTAGGTGGTATGGAGAAATCGACAGCATCAGAAAGTCTCTGAATTAAACTCAATAATAAAATAAAATCACACGCACATGCGCACACACACACACACACACACACACTCGCACACACGCGTACACACATATTTTAAAGGAATGTAACTAATCGCTGGATGAGTTGCCAGGTCTTTACACATCACAGAATTGGTGTTTATTTAATATATAATATAGAATCATGATATTTCAAAGATTTTGCTAAACACAATATCTCTATAGGATGTTATAAAACTTATAAAACACTTTTTTTTCCAGAAGTATAACACTATAATTTATCAACATGCATAAAACACGTACGTCTGTCCTGTCTGTACATTTGCGTACTTTCCCTGCTAAACACTCAGTCTTCATTTTACTGTGAAACCTCATGAATGTTTCTCCGGCAGTGAAGAGAACAGACAATGATGTGAGCGCTCTGATCCGACCTGTTGGAGCACAGCACCATCTGCATCACCGTTGGGTTTCCTCTGTCTGCTCTGCTCTAGACTCATGTAAGGATTTGTTCCAGTGACTCAGGAGAGAACATGAGAACATCTTCGGGACGAATAGGGAGCTTTAAAAAAGAGAGAAAAACAGCCCTGAGTTTCAGGAAGGTTGTGCCTTGTGACAGACAACTGAGTTGTGACACTAACAAACCCCCCAGTTTGGTGTCGGTGCTACGACTCTTCTAGAGTATTTACAAAAACACAACTTAAACACAAAAAAAAAAGACGGTGCAGGACAAACTATGCAAGACAATACAAGACAATACACAAAAGACAATACAAAAAAAGCAGCACCAAGCAGTGTACATACTGTGTGTTCAGTATGGCATGTGCAGAAGCACTGGAATTGTACAGTATTGTGTACAAAATCATCATGTAAACAGTTTGATATGTGGTGCTGTAGACATGGATGTATACTGGAAAAGTGTTTATTTAGTGCAGATCAGTGCAGTCCATACAGGTGTGTGTGTGTGTGTGTGTGTGTGTGTGTGTGTGTGTGTGTGTGTGTGTTGTGCTCGGTACAGTTTAGTTTAGTTATTGAGGAGTCCAGTGGCTTGTGGAAAGAAACTCTGGTCGTAAGGCCAGAATGTTTCTGTACCTTTTTCCAGACGGCAGGAAGGTGAAGAGTGTGTGTGAGGGGTGTGTGTGGCGAAGAGTGTGTGTGGTGACGAGTGTGTGAGGGGTGTGTGTGGTGACGAGTGTGTGTGGGGTGTGTGTGGTGAAGAGTGTGTGAGGGGTGTGTGTGTGGTGAAGAGTGTGTGAGGGGTGTGTGTGTGGTGAAGAGTGTGTGTGGGGTGTGTGTGGTGAAGAGTGTGTGTGGGGTGTGTGTGGTGAAGAGTGTGTGTGAGGGGGGTGTGTGGTGAGTGTGTGAGGGGTGTGTGTGGTGAAGAGTGTGTGTGGGGTGTGTGTGTGGTGAAGAGTGTGTGTGGGGTGTGTGTGGTGAAGAGTGTGTGAGGGGTGTGTGTGTGGTGAAGAGTGTGTGAGGGGTGTGTGTGTGGTGAAGAGTGTGTGAGGGGTGTGTGTGGTGAAGAGTGTGTGTGAGGGGGGTGTGTGGTGAAGAGTGTGTGTGAGGGGTGTGTGTGGTGAAGAGTGTGTGTGGGGTGTGTGTGGTGAAGAGTGTGTGTGAGGGGGTGTGTGGTGAAGAGTGTGTGAGGGGTGTGTGTGGTGAAGAGTGTTTGAGGGGTGTGTGTGGTGAAGAGTGTGTGAGGGGTGTGTGTGGTGAAGAGTGTGTGTGGGGTGTGTGTGGTGAAGAGTGTGTGTGGGGTGTGTGTGGTGAAGAGTGTGTGTGGGGTGTGTGTGGTGAAGAGTGTGTGTGGGGTGTGTGTGGTGAAGAGTGTGTGTGTGGGGTGTGTGTGGTCTCCGTCAGACACACATCCCAAAGTCCCGGCACACGTTCTGAGCTGAGTGCAGCGTTATGACTCATTAACGCTCTGGGAACGACTTTGAGGAAGAGTAATGAAGCGTTTTATATAAGAACTCGACTCTTTCTTTCAGCGGATTCAGCGCTGAAGCCCACACACGTCATCCGTTATTTAGATTTACATCACAGAGATGATGTTTTCTGGATTCTGGTTGGTCAGAATAAGAAGTGGTTAATTATAGTTTCTATAGCAGCAGATTGTTCACAAGGTCTCATTGCGGGAAAAAATCTGTCTGTAATATACTGTAATCTGTAATATAATCGTTAATATGTTGACGTTTTGGTTTATATAGCAGTAGCATTTATGGAAGGAATCTAGGGTGTCAACACTTTTGAAATTATTCGGTATGACTGGATTTATGCCTTTGTTCTTCTTAGCTATAAATTTCTTGATGTAAATAAACTTTCATACTAACCGTAAAGCCAATTATCATCATTAGCTTAGACAGTTGCAGAAAACCTCCAGACATTTAAAACTGTTGAAGTAGTTTTTAAAGAAAGTTATATCAGTTGCAAACTGTGCACTGTAAAAGAAAACTATGGTGACCTCAAAATAAAAAAATGTCAACATTCTGCAGGCTAATTTTTGAATGAAGTAAAGTTTTTAATAGAAACTTAAATGATTAATTTAGTTTATGTTGAACAAATGTACAGTATTACACGTCGTTATAGGAACCAGTGTCCAAAGTTCCCACGACTTGATCAAAACTCAGTAATTACAAATAAAATGATCAGACTTACAGATCTGCTTTGTATTAGTTGTGTAAGTGACTAGCTTATGTTGTCAACATTTTAAAGAACTCTTCTGTATTATTCAATTCTATTCAATTCAATTCAAGTTTATTTGTATAGCGCTTTTTACAATAGACATTGTCTCAAAGCAGCTTTACAGAGCATAAACATAGAGCAGAAGGTAAACATAATTAATGATAAAAGAAATAACGAATAATAAGAGTAAAATAATTGACAGAATAAAAAATTCGAGATTATTACTAGACATAAATAGTTCACAATCTGTATGTATTTATCCCCTGTATTACAATTCTATGCTTACATTTGGGACCAAAAAGAAAGCAGTTGAGTCTCACAACAAATCACAAAACGTTCTCAGATACGTCTTTTGCCTTAATTGACATTCTTGAACAGGTTTTTTTTGTTTTTTTTTGGCCAAAGAATCAGGATTTCACTGAAACATCATTCCCTGAAAAAACAAGGCCAGCGGGTTCTTTCCCGACTCTGTCGTGTCCTGTGGTGTTCCAGAAGAGCCTCAGAGTTTTAGTGTACTTGCACTGCATCAGACTACTCCTATAAGGAAAAACATAAAAACAAAATAAAAATAAAAAAAAGTTACTCCAATAACAACCATGACAACAAAGCCTTTATTTTGTCACATCTAGATTACAGCACAGAGAAATTCTTTCTTCACATATTTCAACTTTGGACATTGGGGACACAGCACAGGGTCAGACATGATACAGCACCATTGGAGCAAAGAGGGTTAAGGGCCATGCTCAAGGGCCCAATACTGGCAGATTGGCAGTGCTGGGGCTTGAACCCTGATCCTCCAATCAACAACCCAGAGCCACCAATGCACAGATGTGTCAGGAGCGGATGCCTTTGTGGAATCAGAATCCGGACCCAAATGCAGGGAAAGTAAATAAGAAAAACAGACCCAGGAGAACACTGGGAAAAAATCTGAGCAGCAAAAATACAAAACACGATACAGAGAAATAAACTGAAAATGGGCAACAAAACCAAGTAACAAGACACAATGATTTAGGTAATTAGCGAAACGTGTGGAACAGGAACAAGAACAGGATTACGAGAACACAAAACAAACAAAAGCACATGGCACAGGACATAAACAACCATAGATGGCTTGGGGATAAAAACAGACCCAAATGCAGGATAGCTAAAATAAACTGATTTATTAACAAAAAACAGGAACACAGACGAAACAAGACGTAACACAAGACGACAGACGACATAGGAAGACAAGGATTCCGTGCTGCCATAAGCAACGTGGCACGGCTAAATAGACATGACAATTAAACACATGAGGAACAGGTGTGCAGAGGCGTAGAGGAAGAGACAAGGGCGAGGCAGACACGTGAACATAGAACATAAACAAAAGCACGTGGCCAAAGTCCAGGCTGGATCCTGATACAAGGTGTGAAGGTCACGACGGGAAACTGCTAACTAACAAACAATCATAATATGGTTTCAGATTGAACCACATTAGACCCTGTAGACCCGATAGCTCACACATGTGGTTATCAATTCTTAGCAGAAACTAGCTGCGATTGCTAGCTAGCTGTAAATAAACTGACTCACAAATGCCACAGAATTCAATTAAATCTTTAATGTTAGCTAGTAACAAAATTTGACAATCACTCTTTGTTGCTAGCTAACTCCTGCGGTTAGCTAACTTTCAAGAATTATAGCAAATTCAATCATTACTATTATACTCATGCTTTAAGCCATCGCCTGTCAGTCCTTTGACGCCACAAAGGTTGTAGTTCTGCCTGGTATAAAAGTATAAAGGTTTGGGAATTTGTGTTACTTGTGTGTATTTATTTATTATTTATTATGATTTTATTTATTAAGTACTTGAATTTACCTGAATTATTCTAATTTAAGCTATTTTGTAATTAATTAATTTAAATGTATTTTATTGATTGGATGAGCCATAATTTGCCTAAAGATTATTTTGTACTTTTGTCTGCCTGATTGTTGTCTTGTGTTAAAAAATAAATCAGATGTTACTCAACAGTTACTCAGTACTTGAGTAGTTTTTTCACCAAGTACTTTTTTACTCTTATTCAAGTATTCAATACTCTTATTTGGATGTCTACTTTTTACTTTTACTCGAGTCGTATTATTCTGAAGTAACAGTACTTTTACTTTAATACATTTTTTGGCTACTCTACCCACCTCTGCAGATCTGCTACTTAAATCTATGTATAGATTTCAGACAGAACCGTGTGCCAGAACTGATATGAACGTCAACTTCGATCGAGCTTCGGTCTTTACACTGACATTTTTACCACAAGTCTGAGGAAACAAAGTGTTTAGCCCGTAATTTGTGATCAAATCTGAGAAGACGAACCTCTCCACATCACTAGTCCTTCACTGAAACAATTTTGATTTAGACTGCTTTCATGCTTTTCTTTCTCTGGGCTTTTATCTAATCCTTCTGGAAGGTTTGAACTCTTTTAAGTGGACTTTCACGCAGTATCAAAACTGAGTCACGACTCTGTTGCTCTTTCGGTGTGTTTTGGACGTGTATTTTTCCCTCTGTTGATGATCTTACACCGAATTTTAGTGTCGAAGAGAAATCCGAGCTGCTTTTTAGATGAACAAACACTCTGAGCTTCTCAGAGAGCATAAATGGGTTTGATATCAACATTTACTCTGAAGATACAAACATCTGTGTGGAGAAAAATAACCGTTTCTGTTTATTTCTGAACTTTTCTATGATCATATCACCTCTAGTATTGTAGAGAAAAACAGAAATAGTGATGAAACTCTGCACATTCTTAAAGTCCAGAGTGTCTACTTTTATAAGAGCTTCACATTAACACCACAGTGGAGTGAGACGTGAGGGAAGACGTTCGGTCATCGACATGGACACGAGAAAAAGGGGAGGTAATTTATTTTTCAGTCTCTGTATAAAAATAGACGTCGGTAAGTTTCAACGAAAAGAGTTAGCAACACTAATCCTCCAGTCGCATAAATGCAGCTTTGGATGATTTGCCTCCAAAGCCGGAGAGAAAACAAACAATCACTGAAGTCTAAACTAGAATCTGATCTAGACAGCAAGCTCGGTTAGTTGGCTGGCGCTCGCCTGATTTATGAATCATTAAAACGTTATTGTGTGAATTGGAATGAACTGTTTCTTAATTTGATCTCTTTTAAAGACTATTTTCTTTAAGTCCACGCATTAATGATGAAGCAGGTGCACAGAGACCCCCACCTTAGGCTCTTGGGCTTCATTATTCCGACAGCTCTGTTATCACCCCATTTTTTCTGCTCTAATTAATGACTACCCACTGTGCCGCTGCAGCTCCCGCTTCTGGCACGCGGCGACTCTGAGAAACCGACTCGCGCCAAACTCATTCCATATGACAACAAAATGAGGAGGATAATAAAATGAACGCAGCTCCTGCCGGGACACTCGGCAGGGTGGAGGAACAGCTCAGCCGTGTTTCGATCCGCTCCGTCTGACGAGACGAGGTCAAGAAAAGCCGCAATGATTCCTGAGCAGATAAACAAACACCTCTTTCAAATGGAAAACTACTGCATACTCTATAAGCTAATCATTTTATGCCAAATTGAATGTAAACATAAGCATAAAGCTCAGTTTATTTCTAAGTAGCGATCTTACTAATCATTAGCAAAAATTTTCCCTAATGACAACATTAAATAATTCGCTCATACAGTATAACTCTTATTCTAGTTACCTTTAAGCTAACTAAAAAAAAGTTGTTGTTTTGCGATTTTCGTAACTTAGCACCATTAGCTCACTAGCTAATTACTCAGCTCATCACTGCCAAACTTTTCTGACATTAATGCTAACTACCCCACTAACAGAAAAGATAAAATAAGTTGAGTAAAAGTTTTGGTTGAAAGACATTAAAAGGTGTAGAATATTAACAGCTAAACAGTAAAAGATAATGCACAGAAAAGATAATGCAAAAACAGTAAAAGATAATGCACCTAGCTTGATCATTTATTGTTGCTTTTAGAGCTGCATCTTCTTCTTCTTCTGTTGTTGTTATGGAGTTATAAATAACTGCTTGTTATCATTCTGCAGCAGGACAATCGTGTGTGTTGGTGGTTAAAGAGCTCTACAGCGCTTTGCTTGTCTAATGCTTTTGGCAGACGTTATGACGGCAGTGATTTCAAAGGAAGCCGTTTGTTACCGGACGCATACGTGTTTACACTTCCCTGCCACTCTACGTGCAAATTAGCGAGGAGTCTGGCATAGAGGACAGAACGATTCGGACCGGATGCACCTCGGAACAATGGAGCAGCACACCTGCAGAAGATGATAGAAATAAAAATCTAGCTCTTTATATACGCGACAGGGCCGACGTGCTGCACTCATTGTGACTGACACTATTCCTGTACACTCAGCCTTGTGTGTGTGTGTGTGTGTGTGTGTGTGTGTGTGTGTGTGTGTGTGTGTTTGTGTGTGTGTGTGTGTGTGTGTTGTGCTGAAAATAACTCGAATCTGCAATTCAGATCAGATTTTGCTCTTAATCAGACACACAGCGCTTGTGAAGCGAATCGATGCAGCAAATGGACGACTTTAAAGCTGTTTGCTCTATAAAACACGCTTCATCCTCCGAGTCTCCACAATCTCTCTGAGTGAACACGTATAACGCCACAGGGCTTCAAGTAATGCCACAGGGCTTCAAGTAATGCCACAGGGTTTCAAATAACGCCACAGGGTTTCAAAAGCCCTCTAACCCTATTGGCTGTGACGATCGGTGTTATTAACCTTCTCATATGCTATCGTTTTCATAGCAACAGCTCGTCCTCAGGGACTGTGGATGAGGAGGTGTGAGGATCAAATTTGTCAACATTTTTTGAAAGGAGATGTTTATCTATCTATCTATCTATCTATCCATCCATCCATCCATCCATCCATCCATCCATCCATCCATCCATCCATCCATCCATCCATCCATCCATCCATCCATCCATCCATCCATCCATCCAGTATAACATGCCTCTATTTATTTGTTTGTTTGTTTATGTCCTATAATTCTAAATGAGGGTGTATATCTTAGAATGTCACAAAATAATTATAAATAAATAAACAAACAAACAAACAAATAAATAAATAATAATAACATACTTATTATATAATATTACACGTATTATACTATATATAATATATAATATTAATATAATATGATACATTATTATGATTGTGACTTCTGATCTTGTCATAACTTTGAGTCCGTTCGTTCATCCTGCAGTTCATTTAAACATCCGAGCTTCATGCAGTAGGAAATGGAATCTTTGTTTGTTTGTCGTTGTTGTTTTTTTACCGTTAGGGGAATCCTCTGCTCAGTGAGGAGTGCGTGATGGTGTTGGATGTCCACAGGAAGTGAGGCTCATCTCGTTTGAGGTGCTGAGGTCGGGGTCGGAGACGCCGGGGTACACGCGGTGCTGCTGCTATTTGTGAGGGCATGATTAATAAATGTGAACTTTACTCAGTCGCAAACACACACACACACACACACACACACAGTGATCAGAAAGTCGGCAGAGCTCACACACAGCAGCAGGTGCTTGGACCCCTCAGGCTCTGTGCGGCCTCGATGGAGACGAGGCGTGAATCATCTCTTCTCCTTCCTCTTCCTCCATCTCCTCTGTCTCCATCACTTTGAGCTCTGATTAAAACCCATCGATTATCGTTCTTTCAGTGCGGAGTCTCACCTTGGATTCACCATCGGATTTGTCTTGCACGACTAATCCTCGGATAGTCAGAGGAAGAACCGCAGGACGTGAAAAACTCGTGTAAGAAAAGGACTTCCTGTAGTTCAGCCATCTGCTTTATACAATTACACTGATTTATGTAAATGTGCATCATCAGACCTGCGACTAGCTGCAGAAGTCAGAGGTCAAGGGTGGAGGTCAAAGGATAAAAATAAAGGACATGCTTATTCTCTGCGTCTAGTCCAAAACAGCGGCGTGTCATGGGTTAACACTCACGGGGGTTTACTTGTTGTTAATGCGGACCTCAGACATAGGCAGCGTGATGTGTGTGATGATTTGGATCCTGAACCTGAGTATTAGCTCATATTGAGTTATTCTCTCTCTCTCTCTCTCTCTCTCTCTCTCTCTCTCTCTCTCTCTCTCTCTCTCTCTCTCTCTCTCTCTCTCTCTCTCTCTCTCTCTCTGTTGTTTCCCATTAGATAGCAGATTAGATTGAGCTTTTCTGCCCTGACCTTTATGTATTTTATTCGAGCAACACTGTGCTGATCTGATGCACGTGGTAGCCGTCTGTTTGGTTTCGTTTGGTCGGTGTGGCGTTGGTCCGTCTGCCTCTCACAACGCCAACTAATAATAAAATAATAGCTAACACTCAGTGAAATACGCTGGTGAGGAACATCGTTGGCTGCACAGTTCAGCTGATTATGCCTGCAGCATGCTGCTGACTTAAAACTGGGGTTTCAGCTCTAAGTGTTTTGTCAACAGAGTATTTGTGTGTGTGTGTGTGTGTGTGTGTGTGTGTGTGTGTGTGTGTGTGTGTGTGTGTGTGTGTGTGTGTGTGTGTGTGTGTGTGTGTGTGTGTGTGTGTGTGTGTAGTGTCACTTCACTCCTCATTGATGTTCCTGTGATAGTGACAGACTGTCTCTCTCTGTGTCTCTCTGTCTCTGTCTCTGTCTCTCTCTCTCCCTCTCTCTCTCTCCCTTTATCTTTCTCTCCCTCTCTCTCTCTCTCTCTCTCTCTCTCTCTCTCTCTCTCCCTCCCTTTATCTTTCTGTCTCTCTCTCCCTCTATCTATCTATCTATCTATCTATCTATCTATCTATCTATCTATCTATCTATCTATCTATCTGTCTGTCTGTCTGTCTGTCTGTCTGTCTGTCTGTCTGTCTGTCTGTCTCTCTCCCTTTATCTTTCTGTCTCTCTCTCCCTCTATCTATCTATCTATCTATCTATCTATCTATCTATCTATCTATCTATCTATCTATCTATCTATCTATCTATCTATCTATCTGTCTGTCTGTCTGTCTGTCTGTCTATCTATCTATCTATCTATCTATCTATCTATCTATCTATCTATCTATCTATCTATCTATCTATCTATCTATCTATCTGTCTGTCTGTCTGTCTGTCTGTCTGTCTGTCTGTCTGTCTGTCTGTCTGTCTGTCTCTCTCTCTCTCTGTCTCTCTGTCTCTCTCTCTCTCTCTTCAGATCCTTCAGATGAATCAGAATCCCATCTTTACAACATGGTACCTTTTAAAAATTTCACAGCATCCCATATCAGTTCTGCGTATGAATTATTAAAATAGTGCAATTAGCGTCTATGAGAGAAGCTGCTCGGCTATTCAGTATTGATTTAACCGTAAACACACTCGCTTCATCAGAAACTCGTGTTCCGCTGCTTCCCATAAATATTCATTTCCACCACTTCTGGGTACTCGGACAAGTTCAGACAACAAGAGCGTAATTAACTGGGGGATGAAGATGAATAAAACTGTGTGCAAATGTTCTGGGTTACTGTTTGGTGTTGTAATATTGTAATTTATTTATTTATTTATTCCTGGGGGAATTTAAAGTGACACTAAACCCATTGCACACTGTGGACATAAACAGATAACCGTCTTGAAATATTTTATTTGTGATGGGATTAAATTCATCTCCAGTTCTTGCAGAAGGCTTCGTGTTCACCAGTACAGACCTGTGCTATACTTTTATATCTCTTAGTTATTTTTCTTTTCTTTTTGTCATTTGTGTGAGCAGAGGCGTTCTGTTTTAATCTGAGTTTGGGTTTTCTGTTTAGCTTGTTTATAAAGATAGGGAAAAAAATGAATAAACAAAACAAACAAACAAACAAACAAACAAACAAATAAATAAATAAATAAATAAAAATAATTGCAGCTGTTGTCAGAAATGAATTAACCAATGAATTAAAATAAAACAAATGAAATGAATGAAATTAACAATAAATAAATGTGATAAATAAAAAATATATATAAATATTAAAAATAAATAAAAACACGAATAACATTTAATGAATTAAAAGTTATTCGTGTTTGTATTTATTTTTATATTTATACAATAAAAATATTTAAAATAAATATGACAAATAAATATTTTTAATATATAAATATAATAAATAAATAAAAACAAATAGCTTTTGATGAATTAAATGCTATTCATGTATTTATTTATTTTTAATACTTAAAAACATAAATAACAAAATAAATGACTTTATGAATTACATTTTTAACAAAATAAAAAAAACTTTAATATATTACATAAACAAAAATAAACAAACAAACAAACAAACAAACAAACAAATAAATAAATAAACGCTGTTGTCAGTCTACAGGCTTTAATGGCGTGTGTTATTCAGGCAACAAGGCAATATCTTTCTCCCAGATATTGAGCTGGACACAGAGAGAAAATGCCAGCCATCAAGGCAGGGTGATGCATAAATAATTAAAGTGCAGATGGAGGGATTAGAGGTTTGTGTGTGTGTGTGTGTGTGTGTGTGTGTGTGTGTGTGAGAGAGAGAGAGAGAGAGAGAGAGAGAGAGAGAGAGAGAGAGAGAGAGAGAGAAAGAAAAGAGAAAGAGCCTATTAAGACGGTCTCGTATCTTCTAGAAGACAGATTTTTTTATTGTCAAGAAAGAGGAAGTGATAACGAAAACTCGATTAGACTTTTGAAGTAACAGTTTACCTCAAGAAAGTGTTCTTAAGGCTACATAACACCTTCGTGACTGATCCGCTCATGCAAACTTTTAGCCCTCTCAGTGTAATCAGCCCTTCTTTCGTCTTTTGTCATCTTGATATAAGCACGGTGTTCATAAATCTACATAACACCTACATGAACCTGATATTAACCCATAGAAATATTAATAGTGGATCAGAGTTTATATTTTTTCTCCGACCTCAGTGTTTGACCCGAAATGATCTCATTAGCACTCATAACGCTCTACTGAGTTTATTTTAATGATGTTAATTCACAGTGCATCATAACAAATCTCAGTCAGGTGTCATAATACTCTTTAGTCAGGTGTCATAATGCTATGTCTCTAATGACATAGTGAGCATTTACTACAGTATGTAAATGTTAACACGTTGCAGTTAAGGTCTTATGTAGCGTTATGGCATCCTTATGAGAATTCATATAAAAATGTTGCATGGTATTTATTAAGAGTGGGTTTGTGATTTTTACACAAACTTATTTGAGTAACACTTTCTGCAAAGATCACACAAGGTGCATAATGACCTAGGTTCATATCACATTATAAAACATACATAAATCGTTATACATGTTGTTATAGTTGTCTATGAAAAGCAATTACTGTGTAATATTTATAAGAAAGTATTACCGTGAATGAACCAAAAAAAGAAATCCCACTGATCTGAATGCTTTCATTGTTACACACAAAAACACTTACGTACTTTGATGTACTGTATGGATGTTATAATGCATTCATAAGGCATTATACACATAGTTATAACAGGTCCTTCCATCATAAGACATCCATCTCTCTCTTTCTCTCTCTCTCTCTCTCTCTCTCTCTCTCACACACACACACACACACACACACACACACACACACACACACACACACACACACACACACACACACACACACACACACACACACACACACACACACACATTCTTTCCCCCTCTCTTTTTCACTTGTAGAGCACATACAGTAAACACTCTATCGACACTGCAGTTTTACTTCCTTGGTCCTGAGATGATTTTCTGATCTTTAAAATAAAAAAAAAAAACAGATTAATGTAAACATTTGCTGCTTTACTGATCCAGCGCTTTGTATCAATCCCCTGTTATTGGAAATCTTTGCTGTTCTTATCTACAGGTTCGAGGCAGAACAAAGGAAACTTGGTGTTTTTTCCACTTCCCTTTTTAAATTAGAACTTTTTGGAGAAACGTCTTCAAAAAATAACGACCAATTATTTACTGTTTTGTCCACCCGCCCAAGAATGTGTTCAACTCCCATCTGTGCACCTCCCACACACACACACACACACACACACACACACACACACACACACACACACACACACACACACACACACACACACACACTATGGTTCGCTCCACTCTCTCAACTGAAAAATAAAAACATAATAAAGCTAATAAATACAGGATCAACAGTTCCAATCAACAAGCTGTTACAGTTGGGAAAAAAAATAACAGATTTCTTTTCTTTTAAAAAACATTTATTTATTATTTACCCAAAATTGTGACTAAAATGCCCACACTTTCAAAAATCCACCTTCACTCCAAATATCCATATGTGTATCCAGATTTCATCCCAAAGTGGGTGTGGTCTAAACCAAAAGGTGTTATTTTTCCTTAATTTGACGTTATTAAATATGGCCATATGTCCTGGGAAAACACTCTAAAAAAGCCTTATAAATGTCAGCAAAAAAGATAGATAAACAGACAGACAGACAGACAGACAGACAGACAGACAGACAGATAGATAGATAGATAGATAGATAGATAGATAGATAGATAGATAGATAGATAGGCAAAATGACAGACAGACAGACAGACAGACAGATAGATAGATAGATAGATAGATAGATAGATAGATAGATAGATAGATAGATAGATAGATAGATAGATAGATAGATAGATAGATAGATAGATAGATAGATAGATAATATAAATACTTACACTCTCTGAAAGTCAACAGAATTTAATGCCCCTGGACTATAAGAAATTTTTAAGGAATCTACTTTTGTTTACATTTTTTGTAACCATAGAAACCCCTAGGAAAATAGCCCCTAATCACTATTAAAGATAATAAAATAAAATATGAAAAATTAAATAATTCATTCTTCCATAAAATATGAGTGGATGCAGTAAATTTCCCACAGGTTCCAGCCCTTACTGCTGTATGATGAGTGCTGTGATTTCTTTAAATCAGAAACACTACTTAAATGTGAAGGTGAAAATCTCTTCAGTGTTGATTTAGCACTGGGACATGGGGCAAAGCTACAAATAGTATATTTTATATCGTTATGTTTTCTTATCATAATATAAAAGTATTGGCACCTTTGCCTGGTTTGGCTGCCTTTCCCCTGCTACAAAACGCACGCTACAGCTCCGCAGTTGACTCTGCGAAGGGAAATGGGACAGCATGGCGATGCACATTTACATACAAATTAAGCTCCATGTAAGTCAAGTCAAGAAAAGTCTATTCGTGAGTTAATTGCGACTATCACTTGTTCTTATCCTACAGCCAGCTACGTCGGCAGAGCTGAGCAGAATGGCAATGTGATGCAGTGCTGCTATTTTTGAGACTAAACGCTGCTTGTGTGCTATTATTATTCCATTTGGTGTTCGATGCACCTGTCCTACTCCGCAAAATAATCTTCCCAAAGCCTTTAGCATTTCAATAAAGATAACTCCCCAGGGCCTGACTCTGGATCTCAGCTGTGTGTATAATGTTGACTGAACCTCTGAGCTGAAACACTCCTGGCTTTTCACACACAGGCACGGAGAACGAATTTGGCACTCATAATAATCCAGAAAAACAGCTCCTCTGGTTCCATCATCACTTATGAACAAGACACTGATCTTCCTAAGTGCTTGGGGTCTGGGGACATTACCTGGCAGTGGTGAGTTTGCAATGAGCACTTTCCTGCTGGATGCTGTAAATGATCCTTGTGATGCTATGAAGAGCCTTGTGTTTGTATTAGAGGTGTGGGGGTTTGTCTTGTTCTGTTAATGCTACTATTTCTTAAAGACAAATGTCTATAAACTGGTGCATTAAAGGTAAATACATTTATTTTATATCTGCTATATTTACTCTAATAAAGGACATCATTTGTACAAGTATTGTATGCCTCTTTTCCACCAAAAAGAACCGGGTGCTGGTTCAAAGTTGGTTCCACTGGCGAACCTTCTAAGAACCGGTTTGCCTTTCCACCGGCTAGAGAGCCGTCACAGAGCCGAGTGTGACGTCACTGTATACGTGTCACGTGTCCCAGCACAGCAACTTTAGCGCAGCAGCGACAAACACAAACACGACAACAATGGTGGATGTTGCTTTACTGTTAATGCTCATGGCTTTGTGAACCTACATCGGCATCCAAAACCGGCGAATAAAACGTGTACGTGCGGCTCCGTGTAATCTGTATAAACGGAGGTTGTAATCGATAAAGTACATAACGTTATTTTATCATTAACACAGAAAAAAGTTAGCCTTAGCATGTAGCTACCTACTATCATGTGTGCTGATAAGTGATTATATTGTGGTAAAGTAAAAGTGAATTAAACATTAGTAAACTTTAGGTACATTATCAAATGTGCTAACAGTAGCCCCGCCCACAGCCCCACCCACAGCCCCTGGCTCAAGCGGTTCTTAAGTCTAGACCAGCAACGTTTTGGTGCTACTTAAGAACCACTTTTCCTGGTTCAGGAAAGCCGGTGCTTTAGGTGTTGAAAAAGAAAGAACTGGTTCTAAATTAGACTCCGAACCTGCACTCAAACTGCCTCGGGGGAAAAGGGGCATTAATTTGCTGATTCTGAAACTGAGAAGGCAGTACGCTCTAGCTTTAAGATGGAAGGAGGAAGTCTACAGTAATGTCAGGGAAGTGTTTCAGTACAAGTCAGTACAGCACTGGGAAGTGTTTCAGTACAAGTCAGTACAACACTGGGAAGTGTTTCAGTACAAGTCAGTACAACACTGGGAAGTGTTTCAGTACAAGTCAGTACAACACTGTGAAGTGTTTCAGTACAAGTCAGTACAACACTGTGAAGTGTTTCAGTACAAGTCAGTACAACACTCGGAAGTGTTTCAGGACAAGTCAGTACAACACTGGGAAGTGTTTCAGTACAAGTCAGTACAACACTGTGAAGTGTTTCAGTACAAGTCAGTACAACACTGTGAAGTGTTTCAGTACAAGTCAGTACAACACTGGGAAGTGTTTCAGTACAAGTCAGTACAACACTTGGAAGTGTTTCAGTACAAGTCAGTACAACACTGGGAAGTGTTTCAGTACAAGTCAGTACAGCACTGTGAAGTGTTTCAGTACAAGTCAGTACAATACTGGGAAGTGTTTCAGTATGTCAGTACAACACTGGGAAGTGTTTCAGTACAAGTCAGTAAAACACTGTGAAGTGTTTCAGTACAAGTCAGTACAACACTTGGAAGTGTTTCAATACAAGTCAGTACAACACTGGGAAGTGTTTCAGTACAAGTCAGTACAACACTGGGAAGTGTTTCAGTATGTCAGTACAACACTGGGAAGTGTTTCAGTACAAGTCAGTACAACACTGGGAAGTGTTTCAGTACAAGTCAGTACAACACTGTGAAGTGTTTCAGTACAAGTCAGTACAACACTGGGAAGTGTTTCAGTACAAGTCAGTACAACACTGGGAAGTGTTTCAGTACAAGTCAGTACAACACTGGGAAGTGTTTCAGTACCAAGGGTTTTTTCAGGATTAAGAGGTGCTGACGGCTCACTTTTTTATTATGTTGACTCACTTTTAGTCACACTTTCATTTGGACTCAATGTTGACTTGATCCCGTCTAGACTCAGTCTTGAGTCCTAGTCCTGGTCTTGCTCTCGACTCAATCTCGGCTAGTTCTGGTCTTGGTCTTGACTCAACATTTGCTAGTCCTTGTATTAGTCTCTACTTGATCTTGACTAGTCCTGGTCTTGGTCTTGACTCAATCTCGCCTAGTCCTGATTTTGGTCTTGACTTGACCTTGACTAGTCCTAGTCTTGGTCTTGAATCATTTCAGCCAGTCCTGGTTTTTATTTTTTTGCTAGCTCTAGTTCTGCTTTTGAATCAATCTTGGTTAGTCCTGGTCATAGTCTTGGTCTTGACTCGATCTTGGCAAGTCCAGGCCTTGATCTTGACTTCTTCTAGGCTAGTCCTATTCTTTATCTTGACTCACTCTTGGCTAGTCCTTGTCTTGAACATGACTCTGGCATCTCTTCATGTAAGAATCTTAATGCATTTCTCCAGAATGTTGAAAAGTGAACAGATTAAAGGTAATTAAGTGAGCAACTCAGACCTCTAGAAGAATCCTGATTCAATGCCTGAGTTTCAACCACAAACCCTCACATCAGAGTTGTATTTTTACAACTCATAAGAGGCGAGGTGCAGCTTCGCTACAGACGTTGCTGCTAAATTCAGATGTCATTTCATCTTAAGTGCTTGCAAGCTACTCAGCAAGACCGTTGGTAATAAAGCTGTACACGGTTTTCTGCCCCGAGTCGTCTTACCAAGCTGGAATATATTAACAGCTCCTCCATATCAACCTGTTTAACACTACTCTAATCCTCATGCCATTTTCAAGAAACTCAAACATGCCTTTTATGATTTTTTGACTGTAACATATTTTAATAACAATGAAAATATATAACCTGTTTATGAACATGACTTTATTAATAATGCATAATACATAGTATATGCTCTTTTAATTCATTCATTCATTCATTTATTCATTTCCTATCGCTTATCCGATCTTCTCGGGTCACGGGGAGCCTGTGCCTATCTCAGGGGTCATCGGGCATCGAGGCAGGATACACCCTGGACGGAGTGCCAACCCATCGCAGGGCACACACACACTCTCATTCACTCACACACTCACACACTCACACACTACGGACAATTTTCCAGAGATGCCAATCAACCTACCATGCATGTCTTTGGACCGGGGGAGGAAACCGGAGTACCCGGAGGAAACCCCCGAGGCACGGGGAGAACATGCAAACTCCACACACACAAGGCGGAGGCGGGAATCGAACCCCCGACCCTGGAGGTGTGAGGTGTACATGCTAACCACTAAGCCACCGTGCCCCCTGTGATATCATGATGCTTGAAAACATTTCTGTCAAACCAGATGCTTAGATGAGTTACATTTAGTCTCTTCCTATCTCAGAATTGTGTTGTATGAAATGTCTCAAAATATTGCCAATGTATTGCTCAGCTCTAATTACTTACTAAATTAAGCTCCTAAATTGTCCAATAACAGAGATTGGTCAGTTTGTGACTTTCGAAAATAAAATCTGTATAAATACAGCAGTGATCGATGTCTTTGATCAGTCGGTGCTCATTAGTGCTACTTATAAGAAACAGCTGTGTGGATGCTAATTATTGGTGTAATAAAGAATGGTAGAGGTGGAGGATGTGGTAGATGTGAGGAGCATATACAGTAGGTAGTGGAGTTGGATAGAGGGGTATGTGGAGGTGGTGGAGGTTGGGGGATATGGAGGTGGAAGTTGAGGAAGTTTTGTTTTGTATCTCACCGATTGTAGAAGTTTGAGAACGTGAACTCTATGCACTTTTAGCTCCAATATAGTCTTCGAGGTGAACACTCTTTTGCAGAGCTCACCGAAGAGAGTGATAAAAGTAGCCGACTTCATCAATTGTTCTTTTTCCCGACTAGCTGCTGGTGGGACTGCAGGAGGTGAGAAGAAACGCTCGAGGGCTCTAATGTTATTTCTCTGTATGGGATTTGTATCCATCTAAAAGCAGAGCTCTGTTGCTGAGGCATGTTCTTAAGCTTAACCCTTCATCCTGCTATGCAATATGTGAGGAAAAAGACTTTCCGTACTGCCTCGCTTTAAAATAAATAATTATGTCATACAAATTGCATTATAGCAGCTATAAACACACCTTCCTTCAGCAGGTCTGTTTTTTTTCTGTCTTTGAAGTTTAAAATACAAAAAAAAACCACAGTAAAACCGGAGACTCCTTCCAGAATTCTTATTACAGAAAACAATACTATTCCATATCAACAATTACAGATGTTTTTAATTTCCGGGTGCTGTACTTGAATATTGAAGTCCCAGTGAATAAGATTCTTCTATCATCATAGAAGAAAGGAAAGAGGGGTGTAGAAACCTTTATTATCGCCGTATACGTATACATTACAGCGGAATTCTTTTCTTCACATACAGTATCCTAACCGAGGAGGTTGTGGTCGGAGTGCAGCGGGAGCTATGGTACAGCACCCCTGGAGCAGGGAGGGTTGAAGGCTTTGCTCAAATGCCCAACAGTGGCAGCTTGAACCCTGATCCTCCAATCAACAACCCAGAGCCTTAACCACTTGAGCCACCATTGCCCAATAGAAACAATAACATAGTGCATTACTTCCCATAGTAACAATAACATAGTACATTACTCCTCATAGTAACAATAACATAGATAACAACAGTTGAGATTTGGGATTGTTTATTGGGAACAGTTTAGATCAGGGATTGTTTATTGGGAACAGTTTAGATCAGGGATTGTGCATTACACCCCATAGAAACAATAATATAGTACATTACTCCCCATAGAAACAATAACATAGTACATTACTCCCCATAGAAACAATAACATAGTACATTACACCCCATAGAAACTATAACATAGTACATTACTCCCCATAGAAACAATAACATAGTACATTACTCCCCATAGAAACAATAACATAGTACATTACTCCCCATAGTAACAATAACATAGTACATTACTCCCCATAGTAACAATAACATAGTACATTACTCCCCATAGAAACAATAACATAGTACATTACTCCCCATAGTAACAATAACAGTGCATTACTCCCCATAGAAAAAATAACAGTGCATTACTCCCAATAGAAACAATAACATCAGAGCTGCTGTTATTGAAAAATAATTATTGGCTTCTGACCAATTAGAATAGCGAATTCCTAATTCTAAATGTTCCTAATAATTTGCCTTTAAAAAAAAAATAAATTCTCTGGAAATTACTGATTGTTTGTGTTTTTATTTGATTTTTTTTTTTGGTGTCTCTGCTTTGTGTCATCTAATTCTGCTCTTATAAAGCGATGTTTGCTTCTTTGATGTCACGCTCATCATTTCCTTCTGCTCATTGTCTTATTGTAAACACCGTAATCTCCACGCTCTTTACGCTGAACACATTTCCATGAAAACAAGACTCTCAGCAGCATCAGCAGTAGCAGCAGCTCTCACCGGAGGGTACAATACAGTAACAATGGCTTTTTTTTCTTTTCTTTTTTTTTTCCAGGGATGAATCACTCTCTTTTGTGCTTTCCCAAATGGAACTTTCACACACCATTAATTTGAATTATCACGTACTCTCTAATAACGAGAAGAGAAAAAAAAAACGAGAGGGATGAACAAGCGTTTTTTGACCGTATGTGGAATACAGAGAGGAGAAAAGGAAGAGGAAGTAAAGTGCATAGCTGCGTTAATGCGTTAAAAAGACAAGGCTGGAGGAAGGGAGGGAGAGAGCAAGGGATAGAGAGAGAGAGAGGGGGATTAGTAGTGGAGCAGTGTGTGGATAATGGACAGTTGGTCTCAGGTTGTGTCTAAAACCATCGCAGAACACATTCAGATTTATTCATATGTTTCACAGCTGGCTGAGCATCTGTCATTCAACCCGTCACACTTTATCCAGGCGATTCCTGACCGAACAAGTCAGTCGGAATAAAAGAGGGATGGAAAACAGTGCCATGGAAACGAAAGCTATTAAAACTCCACATCTATGCATTATTTCAAATAATATGTTACATAATTGTAATTTCAGTTATTTGAACTACACTATTATAAAGCCTCTAATTACTGGTGGACTAAAGGGAATGAGAATTGACTTTAATTCCACATTGCATTGTGGGATTGTTCCACCAAAAAGTGTGTATTAAAAACATACATCTACTAAAACGTTGAGTCCATATATACACTGAAGAACACTTGAATGTTTTACTAGGAAACGTTTGCTTTCTGACTTGTGACGTCATCGTTATCGTGCTGGACGTCGCCATTAGAAGATGGTGAGTGTTGTCCATAATGGGATGAACATGAACATGCTTGCTGGTGCCAAAATCAGACCCCACCACCTGTGTTCCTCAGAAGAAATCCAGATTCATCTGACCAGGCTTTGTTCATCCAGGTTTCATCTGTACTGTCAGAGAAGCAGGTGTCTTCATGGAAACTAAAAGGTGTGGAACAGGTGTGCTGAGGATCGGAGGAATTAAACACAAAACGTAAACAAAACAAAAACACATGGTACAAAAATGTCCGGGTGTGATCCTGACATGTACACAGTCTTCAGTCTGCACTGTACACTTCTGTTGTCTATGGTTTTGTCAGCTGAAAATAAAACATTGTTTATTAAGAACAGTTTAGATCAGGGATTGTTTATTGGGAACAGTTTAGATCAGGGATTGTTTATTGGGAACAGTTTAGATCAGGGATTGTTTATTAAG
>NC_062533.1:17646725-17684225 GCF_022655615.1 Tachysurus fulvidraco
CCAGGGTGTATCCTGCCTTTCTTTCTTTCTTTCTTCCTTTCTTCCTTTCTTTCTTTCTTTTTTTCTTTCTTTCTGTCTTATTACCGCACATTTTAACTGTGTTTCTAAAACTAAAAGTCACCATCGTGATCGTTAAGATGTTTTAAACTCTCAGGTTACGATTCAGCGAATCACCTGAAAACAGATGATCCAGTAAAGCCTTTGAATTATTCAGAAACTAACAGGAAGTGCATGTTGTTACAGGAAGGGGAAAAGTTTTGACTCATGACTAAATTTCTAAAACAAGAGTGTGTGAGTGAATGAGAGTGTGTGTGTGTGTGTGTGCCCTGTGATGGGTTGGCACTCCGTCCAGGGTGTATCCTGCCTCGATGCCCGATGACGCCTGAGATAGACACAGGCTCCCCGTGACCCGAGAAGTTCGGATAAAAATGAATTTTATTTAGCTTGCAATTTCTGAATCATAAAACCACTAAACATTTTATATTTATTTACGCATGTAATTTTTCCTGAATGAAATTTCCTGAATTAAAATTGCAGAGACTGTGATGGAGATGTGACTTACAGTAAACAGGAAACACTTGATGTCTGGAGCTTTTTGTTTCTGAGCTCATTTCCTGTCTTCAGTGTGATGTATGACTTTGTTAATGACACTTATGGCTGTGTGTAATTGGCGTCCTGTCGGCTCGGCCCGGGCCCCGGGGCCCCGCGCAGGACACATTAATCTACAGAGACACTTCCTGTCTGCTCTGAAGTAGCAGTGTGTTGATGTCAGGACCCTGGAGGCCTTTGTGTGAAACGGTCAGGAAACAAGGCTGAGATGTAATTCCTTCCTGCCTTCCTGCCTTCCTGCCTTTCTTTCTTTCTTTCTTTCTTTCTTTCTTTCTTTCTTTCTTTCTTTCTTTCTTTCTTCTGCCTGCACTTTCTTCCTTAATTCCTGCACTCACTTCCTTCCTTCCTTCCTTCCCTCTGCACTTTCTTGCTTCTGCCTGCACTTCCTTCCCTAATTCCTGCACTTCCTTCCTTCCTTCCTTCCTTCCTTGCTTGCTTGCTTCCTTCCTTCCTTCCTTCTTTCCTTCCTTCCTTCTCTACTTTCTTGCTTCTGCCTGCACTTCCTTCCTTCCTTCCTTCCTTCCTTCCTTCCTTCCTTCCTTCCTTCCTTCCTTCCTTCCTTCCTTAATTCCTTCCTTCCTTCCTTCCTTCCTTCCTTCCTTCCTTCCTTCCTTCCTTCCTTCCTTCCTTCCTTCTCTACTTTCTTGCTTCTGCCTGCACTTCCTTCCTTAATTCCTGCACTTTCCTCCTTCCTTCCTTCCTTCCTTCCTTCCTTCCTTCCTTCCTTCCTTCCTTCCTTCCTTCCTTCCTTCCTTCCTTCCTTCCTTCTCCATTCGACTAGATAACTAAAAAAAAACATACATTGTTCCTGTGATCTTTAGCGCTCCAGTTTTCCAGGCAGCTCTTTGGTTTGTACTGAAACCTGATGTCTGTGTACACTGTAGCACCAGAGGAAATATTCCTGTCTGTAAAGCCTTTAAAGTTGAAATATGAACCTTTTCCCTGGTAGATGTGTGGTGAACAGATTGGTTACTAGCCTCCTCGTAGGTTAGCATAGAAATGCTTTTCTGCTGTTCTTCGTGTTGGAGATTTTGTGGACATGTCTGACATGAAATTGAGTCGATCGGGCTGGAGCTTGAAGGTCCATATGTTTCACCAGCTTACTGTAACATCCTGCTGCGTTTCCACATTTCAGACCCTACAAGATTTTGTTCTAGTTCAGAAACCTAAAAAAGCCTCAGGTCAAATCTCCTGGCTTTCATTTCCTACCAGTTAGCAGTGAGACTAGATCTGAAGATGACAGATGATACATCAGCTTTTCTTCTCAAAGCTGTAACAGAAAAAAAGAAAGGAGAATGTAGTCAATCTTCAAAACCTGATTCCGTTGCTTTGTTACTAAACTGGACTAAGTTAAATAATGTACGGTAAGCGTGATTGGTTCATGTAGCATTAAAGTACATCGGTTACATCATGAAACTCTAGGAGGAATTTCCCACGGAGGGCCCCCGAGTAGGGACGCCAGATCCGCAAACCATGGCTTGCCCGGCCATCGAGGTGCTACCAGTAGAAGACGGACTCCATCCCGGCGAACTCTCTCCAGAACTCCAGGGAGCAGTTCAATCGGGGGAAAGGTGTACAGGCGTAGCCTCAGCCATGACTGCACCATGGCATCCAGACCTAATGGCTGGGTGAGTGGGAGAGAACCAGAGGGGACAGTGCGAGGTCTCCCGGGTCACAAACGGATCCACCTGGGCTCTGTCGAACCTCTGCCATATGAATCCCACCACCTCGGGGTGGAGACGCCATTCCCCAGGTCTCGGCCCCTGCCTCGACAGGGCATCTGCTCTGACAATCAACCGTCCCGGGATATAATTGGCCGTCAAAGAGAGGAGTCTGTCCTGAGACCACAAGAGGATCGCTCGTGCTAGCTTGTACAAAGGGCGAGATCGGAGGCCCCCTTGGTGGTTGATGTAGGAGACCACCGCAGTATTGTCCATGCAGACCAATATGTGGCAATCTCTTAGGTCCAGGAGGAAGTGTTTTAAGGGCCCGCTGCCATGAGCCCTAGCAGCCTCTGGAACTGCTTCACAGTGAGTGGCTGGCCTTCCCGAATGGGAGGACCCAATATTGGTAAGCTTCGCCCCCGAAAGCAAACCTCAGGAACCTCCTGTGTGCGGGAAGGATGGAAACGTGAAAGTATGCTTCTTCCAGATCTAATGTGACGAACCAGTTCAAGGACCTGATCTGAGTCACGACCTCCTTGAGGGTGAGCATCCTGAACCTGAGCCTCTTGAGAGAGCGGTTCAAGGAGTGTAGATCTAGAATGGAATGCAACCCGCCATCCTTCTTCGGAACTAAAAATTACGGGCTGTAGAAGCCTGACTCTCGAACCGAGGGGGGAACCACCTCGATGGTTCCTTTCCTCAGCATTGTGCGCACTTCCCATTCCAGGACCAGAGCCTGCTCGGGTCCCACCAGGGCGGGAGACATCCCGTTGAAATGGGGAGGAGAGGACAGGAACTGAACCATGTAGCCGTCCTCTATGATCCGCAGGACCCACCGGGAGACTCCTCGCAGCTGGCCTCTGACCCACTCGCGAGAGGCGGCGGACCCTCCCCCTCCACAACAAACCTTCGGGTGAAAAGGTGGGGAGCAAACTGCTGGAGGGAAGCTGCGCCCTGAAGCACATCTTGTGACAGGGCTGCCAGACCGGCCTCCATGACCTGAATGGCCGAAGCAACATACTGCGGCCGTTGACACCTACTGAGAGGCGGCGGGTCTCCCCCATCCGTACCGAGACTTTGGGCGGAAGTGGAGGGAGGTGCCCGCTGGCGGGGGAGCATATCTTCTAGAGCAAATCTTGTGGCAGAGCCAACAGCCCAGCGCCCCAGTGGTGCAGGGGAGGGATGGGCACCATAATGTGATTTGCCACCCGTGGTCACCCCAACCGTATTATTGACAGGGTCTACGCACCACTGCCCGTTTGTTAGGCAATAATAATAAGAAAAATGGGGGGCACGGTGGCTTAGTGGTTAGCACGTTCGCCTCACACCTCCAGGGTCGGGGGTTTGATTCCTGCTTCCGCCTTGTGTGTTTGGAGTTTGCATGTTCTCCCTGTGCCTCGGGGGTTTCCTCCGGGTACTCCGTTTTCCTCCCCCGGTCAAAAGATATGCATGGTAGGTTGATTGGCATCTCTGGAAAATTGTCCGTAGTGTGTGTGTGAGTGAATGAGAGTGTGTGTGTGCCCTGTGATGGGTTGGCACTTCGTCCAGGGTGTATCCTGCCTCGATGCCCGATGACGCCTGAGATAGGCACAGGCTCCCCGTGACCCGAGAAATTTGGATAAGCGGTAGTAAATGAATGAATGAATGTTCAATAGTCTAATAATAATAATAATAATATTAAAAACAAGTTGCAGTTGTACATGTTCACAGCATGACAGTGTAGGACAGACGGTTTCAGGTTAAGAGCTTTAAATATATGCTGATATGACGGACGACTCTGTGCTACAATAAGCTCTGCAGATGGAGATATTTTTAATGCTGCTTGACTTAGTAAGCGCACAAGCAGTCGAGACTGCGTCATGGAAACGGTGAGCCGAGTGCTGGAGCGCTGAGTGCAACTCCAAAAAGAGACAAACATGAGGCGGCTTTTTTTCCTCCTCCTCCTCTTCTGTTGTCTGATACGTAGTAGAGAAAAACCAGAGGTCGTGTAAATATCGACTTTCTCTTACTGCTGCGTTAGGCTTCTGACAGGAAATCTATCTAAAACAAAAATACAGAGAAGTCAGAGCCAGTGAATTCATATCGATCTGTAAGTCACAAAAATATTGAAATAAATAAAAATACAGCTGACGTTTTTGTAACTGGGTTTCTGATGCACTAGAGATCCATCCGACGCTCACACACGGCTTATTCCGGCTTCTTTTATAGACAGAAAAGCATCAGATAGAGAAGTTTAACCACAGATATTGGAATAACTCACTTTGTGTCATGCAGTTATTGAAAAAGAATCAATAGTGTGATGTGTGATGATGTGGAGGTACTGTTACTACCCTCTTTGTCTCAGCCATGCCTCTGTTCTGCACTTCTTTTATACTCATGAGATGTTTTATAATGAGTTGAACATCATCTATCAAGATGCCTCTGACTCGACCTGACCTGATCCGATCTGACCTTAAAGCGCCGCCGCATCTGTCGTTTTTGCATCGTCTCAGCGTAGAGGTTAATATCTGCACTTCTGTCAGAGCCTCAGTAAAGAAGCGCTGGAGAAACAACAAAGGAGGAACAACAGAGGAAGAACAACATAGGAGGAACATCATGTCGTTATGTAAAAATTAGATTCTTATCTACCAGAAATAATAATAAGTGCGTCTTTAAGTGTGCGGTCCAATTCCTGCTCGAGTTACAGTAAAGACAGTGTTTCAATATTTAATAATATCTAATCTAATCTAGTGGGAGTGCACGGTGGCTTAGCGGTTAGCACGTTCGCCTCACACCTCCAGGGTTGGGGGTTCGATTCCCGCCTCCGCCTTGTGTGTGTGGAGTTTGCATGTTCTCCCCGTGCCTCGGGGGTTTCCTCTGGGTACTCCGGTTTCCTCCCATGCATCCTCCGGACGCATCCCATGCGGTCCAAAGACATGCATGGTAGGTTGATTGGCATCTCTGGAAAATTGTCCGTAGCGTGTGTGAGTGTGTGAGTGAATGAGAGTGTGTGTGCCCTGTGATGGGTTGGCACTCCGTCCAGGGTTTATCCTGCCTCGATGCCCGATGACGCCTGAGATAGGCACAGGCTCCCCGTGACCCGAGAAGTTCGGATAAGCGGTAGAAAGAGAATGAATGAAGGAATAATCTAATCTAATCTAATCACTCAGATCTAATACAGATGGAATAAAACACTTGCGGTGTGATAACGTTTATTAACCCTCACCACACACACAGCATGAATTATTTTCCCAAGAAATGTACTCCTCTTTTACAGCACAGCAATTTGCTGAAAATTAAGATATTTACACAGATTTTCCCCCAGAGACTGAAAAATAAGTTATGTCCTGTTTGTCTCGTGTCCACGTCGATGACCGAACGTCTTCCTCACGTCTCACTCCACGGTGGTGTTAATGTGAAGCTTGTATGAAAGTAGACACTCAGGACTGTAAGAACGTGTAGAGTTTCATCACTATTTATGTTTTTCTCTACAATACTAGAGGTGATACTGTAGATTCACAGAAAAGATTCGCTTCATTTTTTTCCTAAAAAAAATGAGTAAATGTTGATATCAAACCCATTTCTGCTCTCTGAGAAGCTCCAAAAAACAACAGAGTCCAGACACATTTTAGATCCGACTCACAGACATGATACTTTTATTATATTTACACTGATTGGAAACATCCCACATGTCCATCTCAATTCCCCTGGTCTTAAGGAACCCTGTGTTAAAACACACACACACCCTGTGTGTGTTTGTGTGTGTTTGTGTGTGTTATAAACTTTAAAAGAATTCTTTAATAAATACAATTTGCAGATACATACCGTAAAGACGTCATTGCATCGTGAGAACTATCATGCAAATTCTTTTATTTTTGCAGCAACATTCACTTTATTCATCAGAGCTCATGGTAAAAAATGTTAGGCAGTTGAGCTTGTGTGTGTGTGTGTGTGTGTGTGTGTGTGTGTGTGTGTGTGTGTGTGTGTGTGTGTGTGTGTGTGTGTGTGTGTGTGTCCTCTCCTTTCTAGTGCTTTTCTCTCAGCCTTCAGGATGAGAAGACCATGGAGCTCAATGCCTTCTTTAGTTTGTCCTCCACACTCCTCCACTTTTTCTTTTCTCTTTTCATCCTGACAGCATTTCCTCCTCCTCCTCTTCCTCCTCTTCCTCCTCTCGTCTGCCTGCTCGAGTAGTTATTAAGTGTGACTTTTTTTTATTTCCTCTGCCTGGCTAAAAGGACTGAGGAAACGAGCCGAACCTTGTAAAAAAAAAAAACACACAGGGTCAGTGAGGGTTTTCTCTGAGCTTCTGATATCCGTCTGTCCGTCTGTGTGTGCAGTTCATCTAGGCTTCTGTGCTACATGGAACATCTTTACTCCCAACAGCGTGTGGGGGAATGTGGCAGCTCAGTCGTTAAGGTTCGATCCAATTGCATTTTATTTGTATAGCGCTTATAACAATGAGCATTGTCTCAATGCGGCATCACAGAACATAAAAAACATGGTACAGAACCAAATACCCATCCCAAGGTATCCAGAGATTGTTCCAGCTCTAGTTGTGTTCCTCTTCATCAAGATTTCAGACCTTCTAAGAGAAGATTCTAACTCCATGTGGTCTTTGAGGACAACAACCTTTTCATCAATACACAATTATCAGACTGTATCTGACTGTAGAAAGGACATTATCCATAATAACACCCTCTGGTGTTTATAACAGTTTACAATCACAGAGGTTCCCATTTGAGTCTGGTTCCTCTCAAGGTTTCTTCCTCATCCATCTAAGGGAGTTTTTCCTCACCAAAGTCACCTCAGATTTGTTCATTAGGGATAAATACAAACACATTTAAATAGAAGTCTAATATTTATGCTAAACTTTTTATACAATATTTTTTATCTTTCGTAACGCTGTGTTGAGCCGATGTCCATTGATAGAACTGCTTAACAAATAAAACTGAATTGAATTGAATGTTCTGCCGCGGGGGGCACGGTGGCTTAGTGGTTAGTACGTTCGCCTCACACCTCCAGGGTTGGGGGTTCGATTCCCGCCTCCGCCTTGTGTGTGTGGAGTTTGCATGTTCTCCCCGTGCCTCGGGGGTTTCCTCCGGGTACTCCGGTTTCCTCCCCCGGTCCAAAGACATGCATGGTAGGTTGATTGGCATCTCTGGAAAATTGTCTGTAGTGTGTGTGTGTGAGTGAATGAGAGTGTGTGTGCCCTGTGATGGGTTGGCACTCCGTCCAGGGTGTATCCTGCCTCGATGCCCGATGACGCCTGAGATAGTCACAGGCTCCCCGTGACCCGAGAAGTTCGGATAAGCGGTAGAAAATGAATGAATGAATGTTCTGCCATTCCCTGATCACTTATTCTGTCGGCACCCATGAATACTGATGAGAAGATGATGATCATGATGTAGCTGAGAACAGATAAAAAGCACAATGTTTCGTTTGTTAATAAATCTAAAATAAATTTGGGATTTTCTGTGAATCGTTCTGCGGATTCCTTTAACAGATTCACCAATAAAAGTAATTAGATATGAGGGATATCTCGGTGCGTTAAGGACTCTGACAGGAAAAGGAACACAGTTTAAATTCTTCACAGTAGAAACTTCACACAGTAGGAACTTCACACAGTAGGAACTTCACACAGTAGGAACTTCACACAGTAGGAACTTCACACAGTAGGAACTTCACAACCAAAATCAGACACGTCACTTACATCAGCCTGTAAATTCGTCTAATTAATAGACTCTTCACATACACTTGAACTTGCTTCGAGGCTGATAAAAGGTATAAATCTGTGAAGTTCCTTTAATTAAAAGCATGTTTTAAAGCTCAATTTCAAGGCGATTATCACACAGCGGATCTCCCAGCCGTTGTTTGGCGTTTTACTCTCTTTTGGCGGCGTGACCATTTTTCAGCCGAGTAAATGTCAAACAAAATGGCCGAAGTGCTATTAAAAGGACTGCAGGGACCGTATTTAGTACATTTGTAAGAAAGCAGATGGAGGAAGGTGATAAATCTGGGTGAATATATCTGTCACGGGCAATTGTAGCAATCCATTTCCAAAGCGTGCCGCCTCCGTGCTCGGTGTGAAATGAGCATGGCCGGAGGTTTGCTTAGCCAGCACTCCTTTAGAGGATGTGCATATCAATAATGCATCCTCCTTTTCTAATTTTCCCGTAGCCTTCAGCACTCTACCCCCATCAGACCTCCACTTTGTATTTATTTCTTGTTTCTTTTTTTCAACCCGATGCTGCAGAAACATCTGAAGCTGAGCTCTTAGATGGCCAGGATGCCCACCGAGCCCACCGCAGCCAGCGCTGTAATGAGGAACTTCATTAGCTGATGCCTAGGGAGCACGGCGAACTCCTTCCTCTGCTGCCGGAGTGGCTCGCAGTACCTCTGTGCTTTGAGAAGGCTCACAGAGAGCAGGAAGTTAGCTAATTGGGCCTCTAAAGGAAACAGATTAGCGTCTTTGAGTCCAAATATGACCTTTGACCCCCAGGTTTTCAGGGTAACCAGCATAAGATGACTATTATGGTATGTGTCGTGTATACTGATAAGATTGGTATGGATCGATTACCTACATTAAAGGCATCAATCAACCGTGCTATCAATCAGAAGCTTCAAATAAATCTACAGTTAGTTACAGACACCGACATATGGATTCTTTACGCTCTGATGTAAGAAATAAAAAACGAATGGTAATAAAACGATGATGGTGAAGATCTTAATGAAGAACAAGAAGTTTATTCCAGTATAGCAGTGATCAGAGTCAGTAAGAACCCAGAGCAAATCCTGCTCACGCATTTTATACTGTTTTCCTCTTTGTAGTTTAAATGAGGTTAAGTTTTGAATGTGTATTGAGTGTAAGAACTGAGCGTCTCCCAAATGGCTGGATCACACCTTGTTATTTAGCCTTTAAATGGTGATCGCGATCACGTATACAGTACCTTGTCTTCGTGGGTGTAAATCCCATGGGCGCCAAAAAAAAATTATTTTTTTAAATATTGCACTCTTTATTGTGAAAAATATATGTATACCTAAATAACTGTGTAAGTAGGAAAAAAAAACAAACGCAAAAAATGCATTAGAAACAGTTGAGTTCCCCCTCCCCTTCCTCACAGTGGTTTGACCCACAGTTCCCCCTCCCCTTCCTCACAGTGGTTTGACCCACAGTTCCCCCTCCCCTTCCTCACAGTGTTTTGACCCACAGTTCCCCTTCCCCTTCCTCACAGTGGTTTGACCCACAGTTCCCCCTCCCCTTCCTCACAGTGGTTTGACCCACAGTTCCCCCTCCCCTTCCTCACAGTGGTTTGACCCACTGCCTCCCTGTTCATCTCACTTACTCTGCACACACGAGTCAGGTGTGTTAAACTCCCTTAAGTAGGGGATTTTATTCACTTTAAATAAAGCGGTTCTCTTTAATGTAGTTGATGCAGATTCATTCATAAATTATATGTGGCAAAAATGCTGATTACCGATGTAATTTTCCATGAATCTGCTATATTAGCGATTAAAACATGACTTAACTAGTTAACGTTAGCTTGTTTACAATAGCTTCCATAGTGCACTGTAACTAACACGCCAAAGCCGTCGAGAAAAACTTTGAAAATAACCATAATGACGCATAATGTCTCCATGCTACAGTAATAATGATAAAAGCAAAGTTTTTCACTGTGGGGACATACAGTGTCTTTATAAGTACAATTTGACTGTATTATTTGTGTCCCCCCTTCAAAAATTGCTCATGAGAAATTTTATATTTATTGCACCCCCCTACTGTTAAATAAAATTTACACCCATGCTTGTCTTGTTATTGTTACAATTGTTATCAGTCAAATAGTCCCTTTAAATGGTAATCACGGTCACATATACCTTGTCTTGGTATTGTTACAGTTGGTATCAACCAAATGGTCACTTTAAATGGTAATCGCGGTCACGTAAACCCTTTGTTCGTGGAAATCCTCGATGTCCTGCGGCCGCTCCCACATTTATGATCGAATCAAGTTTATACGTTTAGAGTCCTAAACGTATTACCTTATGATACAGTACTTAAACCTTTTTAGGAATGAGCTCTTTTAGATGTGTACCTCGGAGTGGAATCTCGGTGCAGTTTCTGTGATTTCTTACACTGACTTTAAAAGAAAAACAAACTTTCTGTTAAATTTTCTAAAAGAAAAAAAAATGAAGCGAGAAACTTTGTAATCCTGACTCTGTCAGGAAAGGCAGATGTTGGTCTAAATGCAGGACACGAGTAAGAACTCCAATTTGAAGTCTTTAATGGAGGTAGAGTTCAATTTAGTAACATATAGTCCAGAAATTAGCAACACTGAGAACAATGGCTAGGCAGGAAAAACAGTACATCAATATCACACATTCCAGTAAGCTGATATTTTGGTGAGCAGAGCAATGCAGGGTGAGCTACAACTAGCGTCATCCAAAAACAGGGTTAGCAGGGCAAGAAGGGACAGGAACAGGGTGCGATGACAACACAAAAGCTCTAAGCATATTGGGAAGACCATGTGTTGGCAGTGTGCTTTTATAGCACATGGTCGCATAAAACGGCTGCCGTACCGGAAGTGAAAATTCACGCGTACCACATACAGACTCTGTGATCTGTGTGGATATGCTAACATTACATAATTAGCATAATTAGCGAAATACACTATCGGTCAGGTTATGCTATCAAATAAAAAAACAAACAAACAAATAAATAAATAAAATGTTAGGTTACTTCGTGTTTCTGGACTAGTGTTAGCAGTACAGTTTATGAATCATTAACATTAATTTATTCTGAATCAGATTAGCTCATATTTGCCTACAGAATGACTCAATTTAACATTAAACATTATACAGACTTAAATAAAAATCTTCTTAGAATTTCTGTTGATTTATTTTTAAGGGTCATTATAAATATTTCCAAATGTGTCTTAAGAAATCCTCTTAGAAATATTGCCTGGCTAGTGTGTGTTAGCTAATGGACTAGCTTTAGCAGGGAAAATTAGTTAATTGCTTCATGAAAAAAAAAAACAGCTCAAATTTAGTCACTTAAATTGCTTTTGTTTTTCATCAACTACTGAGATAAGACCATATTATTATTATTATTATTATTATTATTATTATTATTATTATTATTATTATCAATTTAATCAAAAGACTAAGATTAGCTGTTAAAATGAGAGCTGCTCTTGTTGTAGTTAATGCGCCGCACGACCTGAGACCAAGTGCATATCAGTGGAAGGTTAAGGGATGTGTTTGTTTAATGTTTATTCAGAGGTGAACATCATTATAGTGCAATTACTCCAATTTTCTTTCCTTTTTTTTGCTGTAGACTGAAGATGTTTGGGTTTGAGATAAAAAATATTTTTTTTCTTAATTGTATCTTTTATTTCCTGGTATTTATACAGTATGTAGATTTGTTCAATGACACAGAACATAATATAACACAATTTGTAGGTGATCAAAAGTATTGGAACACACGATCGACAGTTGTTGTTTTTTCCCTGTTGCCTAGGTATGTTCTGTTAGACTGATTTTTTTTTTTTATTATTATAAACAATTAATAGCCCTGAAATTTTATTCTTGGATTGAGTCTCAGGTTTCATTTGAAAAGACTGCATTTGTTGTTAAAAAAAAAAGATAAACCAACATGAAGTTCAGGGAGCTGTGTGAGGGAGAAATGCAGGTTAATTTGAAGCTGAGAGAAGAAGAAGAAACAGATTAGAGACATTAATCAAGTGTAAAAGAAAGACAGCACTGGTTTCCTAACAACCAGAGCTACAATAACAGCTGAGGACAGAAACATTATATTGGTGAAGCTATGGTGAGGCAATTGGTGAGGCAGCCTCCACTGAGGCCATACTGTACCACAATATGCAAACCAGTGAGTGAAAAATCAAAAGAAGCTTTTTGCCCAAACTTAAAGAGACTTTTAGAAAGATTTTTTAAACGACTTCACGTGCACCTACAGTATACGGCTTCGGTAAATGAGGGTTAGAGTGCAATGCCTAAACAACACGATCTATTAATGTATCCTGTTCCAAACCCACGCTAAGTATATTCTTGGTATAAAAAGACCTTCTTGGGGATTCTCAATTGGAGTTAATGAGTGTTAGTGCCATTCCATGTAGGTGAAATCTCAGCGTGCCACCTACTGCTTTCCCTCCCACAGAGCTGCAAAGGGTTAGGGTGCTTGAGCCGCCAGAGTGTCTTTAGTCTCATTTGAAACACAATCGCTGTGAACTCCCTCTGAGTGGGATGCAGACAACGAAAACAACGGCGGCTCTTGTTAGCTTTTGTATCCGTTCTCGTGTCTGACAGAAGCTTCTCAATGAAAATCAGATGCTGATGATTTGAACGTAGGCCAAGCCAAACGCCTGGCAGGAGGAGGAAGCCGTTTCCATTGATGGATGTTCTCCATGTAGACACAAACTAGTGTTTCTACAAAGTGGTGTGTTTCTGAGTGAGAGAAATATTTCTGAGTAGGTTTCGCTTCATGATCTCACTCTTAAAAGCTTAGGAAATGTCCTGTTATGTTATTAGCCAGGAAACCATCATTAAACGAGTATTATTTTAAAATGATGATGTTCAGATATTCAGTCAGGTCAACATGTTAGAAAACTAGCTAGTGAAAATTATGGATATGATTAAAAAAAAAAGTTAAATTCTGTCGCATGGTACCAAAAATGCTAGCACTAGCTCTGTATTCTACAATATATATATATATATATATATATATATATATATATATATATATATATATATATATATATATATATGTACAGAAGTGAAGTGCTCTTAGGTTCCTATTAGCTAGCCTCAAGCCAATTCAATTCAGATAAGATAGCACATGCTAGCTCTCTAGCTAGCAATATCAGTAAATAAATGAATAAATACATTCAATTCAATTCACGTTTATTTGTATAGCGCTTTTTACAATTGACGTTACGGAACATAAACATAGAACAAAAGGTTAATATAAAGAATAGTATAAAGATTAATAGAAGACAAAATTCAAGATTAATATTAGATAGATTTAAATGTGTTTGCATTTATTCCCAATGAGCAAGTCTGAGGTGACTCAGGTGACTGTGGGGAGGAAAAAATCCCTTAGACGGTAAAGGAGGAAACCTTGAGAGGAACCAGACTCAAAGGAGAACCTCATCCTCATCTGGGTGAATGTAAATGTATAATTATAAATATCAATATCATAAATAATCAGAAACTCTGTCAAGCTCATTAGCTAATCTTATACTACTATAATTATTAACATAGGATCGATCCATTCAGAAGCTAGTTTTTGTTAGCATTATAAAGAGTTTTGTTGTTACTCGTTTCTCACTATTTTGTCAGATTTAGGACATCTTGTATTTCCTGCTGAAATTAGATTAAATCAAAATAAAAAAATGTATTTAATCCTGGGTCACTGTGAACTTTTCCTCAGAGACGAACCTTCCCGGTGCCGCTACAGCAAAATATATTTCATCTCCATTGCCTTTATTCATTTAGCTAATACATCCTCAAAGCCTTGATATTAGCCTTTGTGCATGTCTGAGATAAAAAAAAATTGTAATTGAAATATTGGAAGTATTAATTAAGAATAAATAGTTATCTTTTCACCTCATGTCACATCTTTTAAATCGTTTCTATGTAATCTCTTTTTTATATCACGATGTGCGAGGATCCACTCAAGAAGGCACTTTAATTGAAGATGAAGATGAAGACGTGATGTAAAAGCTTTCCGCCGGCAGCTTCAAAACTTTTTACTCACCCTCCATCTGTTAGCATTAGCGCCTGGCTCCAAAAAATAAAATGATCTTTAATTAACGTAGCTTCACACCATCCCACACGTTTCTTGCTTGTCTTTGTGAGGCCATTTGCATGAAGCTGCTTGGACTTACGTTGTGTTTTCTCAGCATAGGAGAAGAAAACTGGCTGTTCTTTGGGCAAACATTTACAAGATGTTTGTGCAGGATATCCTCTGGATAAAGTGTTGGGAAAATGAATTAATGATCAAAAACAAGTGGGGAAAAATGCTCAGCTGAGAAATTCTCCTGCTTTCAGGATTTTATTAAAATTCACTACCAAAATACGTTTGCATTAAGATACACAACCAAGCCATATGCATTATATTATATTATATTATATTATATTATATTATATTATATTATATTATATTATATTATATTATATTATATTATCAGAGCATTCACACACACACACACACACACACACACACACACACACACACACACACACACACACACACTAAGTGCTATAATCTGTATTTTGTCATGTAAAATGTAATTGAATAAAATAAAAATAAAATAAAAATATTTAATAACAAATGAATCATTTAGATTGAAATAAAATTTTTTATCAATATCTATAGAATTTTTAACTCTATAAATATCAGAATCCATATGTAAATGTAGTTAAATTTTATTCTTATAAAATTATTTTTACATTTTTATATATATATATATGTATATATATATATATATATGAATCGTTATTAATTATAATCATTTTAAATTTATATAAATTGATATTTGATATTTATATTTTTTATATTTATAGTAAAACTAATTTAAATAACCGTTTGAATGTAAATGCATAATTAGAATTAAGTACACATTTATATTATCATTTATATTTTATATCCTGTATATTTTTTTTATTTACATAAATAGAAATATCAGTGTCAGTATTGAAAATGTCAAAAATGTCAAATAATTATATTTACTATTTACAACAAAAATACTTTTATTAATACTTTTTTTTTACGATTTGTTTGAGAGATGTCTTAGGAAACATTGTGAACTCCACAGATCAATGGAGGGCGTTTATACAGCATGGTCACATCAGCACCGCCATTTCCTCCGTATCCATAGAAACCTGAGAGAACTCCCACCAGCTTCTTTTTCATTTGTACGAATATTATACCTCATTATCTGTTCAATATATGAAACAAGCGTTCTGGTTAAAGGCGTGGGAACGATAACAAAGAACCAATTTTTAACCAGTAATTATTCCGAACAAAGCAGACGTACAACTGGAATATATGCAGTGTCTAATAGCAACGAAGCGAAATTATACAATTAATATCATAAACAAGAGCGTGATTGATCTAAACTGGCTTTAATCACAGCAACAATCACTCCGGTTCCTCTCGTTCCTTAAACCCGGTGTGTTCTCATCCCAAAAGTAAACTTTCCTTCATATACATATTTGTCTGTGATCCTGAAGGCTGTGACGTTTAGCTATCAGGAAGCCTTACTGGAAGCCTCTATCATGCAGCTTAAAAACATCTCTAATGAAAGAGTAATGGAGGTTATTTGATCAGCTATTAATGTTCTTCAGTAAACACAGGCAGTATACTACATAAGCAGATAAATAATCCCAGGTAATGTACGGCTCAGACCTCAAATAGTCGCACAGAGAGCGGGTTTTTTTTCGACTCGCCAGCTTTGAAATGAAGCAGAGAACGTTGAGAGGGCTTGCTTACGAAGGGGATATTTACATTTAGATTGAAGCAAACACGATTCTTGTTACACCAAGTTCACATTTCAGGGGAGAAAAAAATAGTTTATGTGTGTGTGTATATATATATATATATATACAGTACACATCACTGCTTCTCTGAATTTATGTTCAAAATCTTCCCGCTTGTTGTGCAGCATTTTCAGTCATACCGATAACCACGTTAACGCTAATCCCTTGTATGTTGTTCAGGTCTGTGGGACCCATATTCATAAACATCAATAGTTTTGAAAAACTTTGCTTCCTTGTAAGTTTGTTGATTTTTTTTCCCACTCAGAATTTGATTCAATTTGATTTTAATTTTTTTTATTATATTTTATTTAAAAACACCAAAAAAAAAAACAGGGGGACACGGTGGCTTAGTGGTTAGGACATTCGCCTCACACCTCCAGGGTTGGGGGTTCGATTCCCACCTCCGCCTTGTGTGTGTGGAGTTTGCATGTTCTCCCCGTGCCTCGGGGGTTTCCTCCGGGTACTCCGGTTTCCTCCCCCAGTCCAAAGACATGCATGGTAGGTTGATTGGCATCTCTGGAAAATTGTCCGTAGTGTATGAATGAATGAGAGTGTGTGTAGACACAGGCTCTTCGTGACCCGAGAAGTTCGGATAAGCGGTAGAAAATGAATGAATGAATGAATGAATGAATGAACAACAAAAAACGAGTAGCACTTTAATTAAAAAATATGATGTAATAAAAGTAAAGAACAAATATTAACCATATATGCTGTTTATGTTGCTTGTAATTGGGATGAAGTACTGTAAACATCTGTAGAGTATTTTAACATAAAATTTTTGATTGTGATGAATTAAAAACCCAAAAACGCTGCGGTCCAACAGACCCACGAACACTGGCTGAGTAACGAAAATACGAACAACATACAAGGGTTATGCTACAGTACATATGTTACATAAGACCAATTATAAGACCTGATACAAAGACATACATCACTCACCAGTTGTCATAAAGACTTCTTTTTTAGTCAACTGACAGAACTTCTTTGAAGTGAGGCTATGTCATTTTCACAGTTTAATTAATGTTCATTGGAACGTCATAACATGTCGCTATGTAGCTATGTCAAGTCAAGAAGTCAGGAAGTCAATAGTGAAAAAGTTAATAAGTAATATTAGAGCTTAACTAATAGATTTCATACGATGTTCTGCTTATTTTTGCCAAAAAAAAAACTTAATAACTTGTGACATAGTGAATGTTATAACAATTCTGACCATTATTATACTGTAATAACAGTTATGTATACTAGGTAATTACCATATATAGGGCTTCATTAATAAGCTTAAAATATTTTAGTATTACTGTAGCATACATGCTTTATAACACTGTGACATAGTGAATGTTATAACAGTAATGCCTTAATAAGAGATATATACATAATTGAAGCGTCATTATGAAGCCAATACAGTGACACTAATTTAGTTGAGCTTTAGTTGTAAACAATGTGAGATTGTGAACATATACTGTATTATGCATTAATAACAGTTTTATGACATTTTCTGACTTTTCAATCTTCACATAGGATTAAAATCTTGTGACTGTGCAAGACTGTAATTCCTGAGGCATGTAAATGAACTTTGTCATTATGACCATAAGCTGTTTATTAGCACTTATGATATCATAATGACATGATATCTCTGATCTTTAAGTGAGAGTTGGGTTTTTGTCATGTTCAGTAAATTAGAGCTACATGTGAAAGTTATGACATTCTAATGTTGATGAATTAAATCCTCTGTGACTATTTAATGTAACAATAATTGTCCTGTATGTCAGTTGACATGAAAGGTTTATGTACTGTAGCTCTTCTTCTTTATGTAGTCTTTTGAATGCCAAGTTGATTTATGAACACGCACATGTCAGGCGGAAGAAGAATTGTAAATCCGGTGCTAGCTTTTTGTTTATTTTGGTCCTCAGAAACATTTCCACACAACATTATTTAGTGAACATTGAGTCGCGCTGCTGTTATCAGTTCTAGCGCTACAGCAGAACGTCCTTGAACAAAACCATTTGCATTCAGCACAAAACTTTGACAGAGCAGGTGCGAGAGCTCCAAAGTCTACGTGCTGTGACTTCTGCGAACGTTTTGCATCTGACCCGGGGCTATGATTCTATACACCATGTAGAGTTCCTGTTAGCATGACTGGAATAAAATTCCAGTCAGCTTCTATAAAAGCTTCTATACTTCTTGTGTTCTGGAGATTTATCTTCATTCCACAATATCAGACGCTGACGTTGATGTTTATGGAGTAAACTCCATGTTCAGGAGTCAGGGGTCTGTGCAGGACACTATGACACCATGTCTTCATGGAGCTGGCTTTGCTTATTGCACAGGGGCTTTGTCTTGATGAAAATGTCTTGGTTTGAGCCTCTTAGTTCCATACAATTGTCTGGAAACCGTTTGGAGAACCTCATATAGATAAGACGGTCAGGTGTCCACATAGTTCTGGCTGTATACTGTAGTGCAGTCGTTATTATCAAAATGATGGTTTCAACAGCAATGATGTTATGGCTGTATATGATTCTTAGACCGAAAAATGAGTTTCCTCCTGTTTGTCTCGCGTCTGAACGTCTTCCTCGTGTCTCACTCTAAGGTGGTGTTAATACGAAGATCTTATGAAAGTAGACACTCAGGAGTTCCATCACTATTTCTGTTTTTCTCTACAATACTATAGGTGATATATTCATAGAAAAGATTCAGTTCATTGTTGAATGTTCGATATAAAACCCATTTCGCAGCTCAGATTTCTCTTCAACACTAAAATCCAGTGTAAGGTTATCTACAGAGGGAAAAACACATGTCTAAAACACACTGAAAAACAACGGACTCCTGAATCACTTTAGATAAGACTTTATGTCTACACTGTCTACAACAGGGGTGGCCAACCAATCAGAGACCAAGAGCCACATCATACACATGGGCACACTTGAACATCACCTTTTTTTTTTCCTGCCATTTTGAGAGCGAACTTGACACAAATTGTTTACACAAATGATCTTGCTCCTACTGGGAAACTCTGAGGTATTTTCATCCCACTCACATGCGCGTTTGACCAAAATACCGTATTAAACTCAAGCGAAGCGAACACACATATTGAAAAGAAACAAATACTGTACAAACTTCGGTATGAATGTAAGAGCCGCATGAAATCGGGCAAATAGCCGCATGCGGCTCGGGAGCCGCGGGTTAGCCGCCCCTGGTCTCTAGTGAAACTTCGCCCACTTATTGAAGTGTTTCATCATTTTGCTTTTTCACATATTTAATAAAAAAATAGTCATTCCATAAACACGTCGTTTTGAAAACATTCTACATGGGCATAAAACTCAGAAAGTAATGGCACCCATTTTGTCTTATGCATTCTTTCAATCATAGAATCGTTAGTTTTAGTTCATCGCTCTCCAAGTGGTCTACAGTACATATGCCCCCTTTTCCACCAGAAGAGTTCAGAGCTTGTGCTGGTGCTGGTTTGTTGTTGGTTCCACTGGCGATCCTTCTAAGAACCGTTTTGCCTTTCCATGGACTAAAGAGCCATCACAGAGCCACGTCTTACGTCACAGTATACAATGTTATACAGCAACGTTAGCGCAGCAGCGGTAAACATAAACACAACATCAATAATGGCAGATGTTGCTTTACTGTTAATGCTCCTGGCTTTGCGAACCTACATTGGCATCCGAACGTGGCAAATCCTGATTTAAAACGATTTAAAAATGGCGCTAACGACGTTCATCAGTAACCCCGCCCACAGCCCCTGACGCAAGCGTTTCTTAAGTCTAGAGCAGCAACATTTTGGTGCTATTTAAGAACCACTTTTCCTGGTTCAATCTGCGTCGGTGGAAAAGGGGCACATACGGTAGAACCTTTTTGCTGTGGTTCTATTGGGCAGGTACAGAACCCCATGGGGTAGGTCTTTGTAGTGTAGATTTAAACTTGGTGAAATGTAGGATCCGGACAGCAAAGAGAGCCTGTCGGCGTATGATCGAATGCAGCATGTTGATTGGTTTAGCCGTATAGAGAAGTCGTCTCCTGCTGGTGTATTCTGACAGGAAAGAGGAAGTGTGCTGCGGCTGCTCCACTACACTATTCTTCAGGGAGTTTGACGGCCCTGTCATCTCGTTCCCATTAAGAAATACATCTTCCAACTGTCAGCGTCGGCCCTCCACTCAGTGCAGACGGCAGCTCAAACTTTGTGTCTGACCTTCAAGCGTTTCAAAGCTAACTGTTCTCCGGTGTGTGTGTGTGTGTGTGTGTGTGTTTTCTTTTAATTCTGAATTATGACACTAAACCTCCATCCCAAAGTGTGAGGCGATTTATTCCAGCTGATGATTAACACGTGTGCTTTTGTTATGATTGAATAGATTTGATTATAGCGATTTTTCGGGAGGCTTCCTCAGGGACGTGGATTATCCATGACGCTGTGTGAAATTTCCTCGTTTAAAGCAGAACCCGTTTGATTACTCGCTGCGGAAATGAGGCCGTGCGGCATTGTAGCCGGCGAGCGAGTCTGACGGAGACGTGGCCTCCAGCGTCAGCGATTCGCTTCTTGTTCTTTATTTACTTCATGTTGTGTTTGCTTTAATCAGGTCATTTTTAGAAGGGAGAGTGGGATGAAGCTGATTGCACTGACTGGAAGAAAGAGAAAGATGGAAGGAGAGAGAGAGAGAGAGAGAGAGAGAGAGAGAGAGAGAGAGAGAGAGAGAGAGAGAGAGAGAGAGAGAGAGAGAGAGAGAGAGAGAGAGAGAGAGAGAGAGATAAAGACAGATAGAGAGATATATGAAAAGAGGGACAGACATATATAGGGAAAGAGAGGGAAAATGAAAAAGAGAGGGGGGAATAGAGTAAAGGAGGGCGAGAGAGAGAGGGGGAGGCATAAAGAGTGGGATAGTGTGAAGGAAAGAGAGAAAGAGAGGGAGAGAGAGCGAGAGAGAGAGAGAGAAAGAGAAAGGCCACAGTGATTGCAAGCATCAGGAGGTTGTGGCATTTATGTGCTTGTGATTGTAGATTGTCGATAATCGGACTTCGTTTACAGAGAATTGTTTCTGAAAATAAGTGTGTGTGTGTGTGTGTGTGTGCGTGTGTGCGTGCGTGTGTGTGCGCGCGCGCGCGTGTGTGTGTGTGTGTGTGCGTGTGTGCGTGCGTGTGTGCGCGCGCGCGTGTGTGTGTGTGTGTGTGTGCGTGTGTGCGTGCGTGTGTGCGCGCGCGCGTGTGTGTGTGTGTGTGTGTGTGTGTGTGTGTGTGTGTGTGTGTGTGTTTTCGCCTTACAGACACATATTTACACAAACATAATATCATTTCTCTAAGAACAAGCCTCTCCTTCCTCCACATCTTTTTGGTAAAGTCAATAAAGAGAAGTAATGGAGTGAGAGGTGTTGTGTTGTAGTGTAGTGTAGTTTTGTGTAGTTTAGTGTAGTGTTGTAGTGTAGTGTAGTGTAGTTTTGTGTAGTTTAGTGTAGTGTAGTGTTGTAGTGTAGTGTAGTGTAGTGTAGTGTAGTGTAGTTTTGTGTAGTTTAGTGTAGTGTTGTAGTGTAGTGTAGTGTAGTGTAGTGTTGTAGTGTAGTGTAGTGTAGTGTAGTGTAGTGTAGTGTTGTAGTGTAGTGTAGTGTAGTTTAGTGTAGTGTAGTGTAGTGTAGTGTAGTGTAGTGTTGTAGTGTAGTGTAGTGTAGTGTAGTGTAGTGTAGTGTTGTAGTGTAGTGTAGTGTAGTTTTGTGTAGTTTAGTGTAGTGTAGTGTTGTAGTGTGGTGTAGTGTAGTGTAGTGTAGTGTAGTTTTGTGTAGTTTAGTGTAGTGTTGTCGTGTCGTGTCGTGTCGTTTTGTGTCGTTTCGTGTCGTGTCGTGTTGTCGTGTAGTGTCGTGTCGTGTGTGTCGTTTTGTGTCGTTTCGTGTCGTGGTTGTCGTGTCGTGTCGTGTCGTTTTGTGTCGTTTCGTGTCGTGTTGTCGTGTCGTGTCGTGTCGTGTCGTGTCGTGTCGTGTTGTCGTGTCGTGTCGTGTCGTGTCGTGTCGTTTTGTGTCGTTTCGTGTCGTGTCGTGTCGTGTCGTGTTGTCGTGTCGTGTCGTGTCGTGTCGTTTTGTGTCGTTTCGTGTCGTGTTGTCGTGTCGTGTCGTTTTGTGTCGTTTCGTGTCACGTGGTCGTGTCCGTTTCGTGTAGGTGTGTCAGTGTCGTGTCGTGTTCGTTTCGTGTCGTGGTCCGTGTCGTTTCGTGTCGTGTCGTGTCGTGTCGTGTCGTGTCGTTTCGTGTCGTGGTTGTCGTGTCGTGTCTGTCGTGTCGTGTCGTTTTGGTGTCGTTGCGTGTCGTGTTGTCGTGTCGTGTCGTTTCGTGTCTGTTGTCCGTGTCCGTGGTCGTGGTCGTTTCGTGTCGTGTCCGTGTCGTTTCGTGGCCGTGTCGTGTCGTGTCGTGTCGTGTCGTGGTCGTGTCGTGTCTTTTGTGTCGTGTTCGTGTCGTGATCCGTGTTGGTTGTGTTATGTGCCTTGGGGGGGGGGGTTGGTGTCTGTGTCCTTTTGTGTACGTGTCAGTAGATCGTGTCCGTGTGTTGTATTGTAGTGTAGTGTAGTTTGGTGTAGAGAGAAAGAGAGAGAGAGAGAGAGAGAGAGAGAGAGAGAGAGAGAGAGACATGCAGACAGACAGAAAGACAGACAAGGTGAGATAAAGAATGTGAGAGAGAGATAATGAGAGAGAGAGAGAGAGAGAGAGAGAGAGAGAGATAAAGAATGTGAGAGAGAACGAGAGACAGACAGATAGACAGATATAGAGACACACAAATAGACAGACAGAGTGAGATAAAGAGTGTGTGTGTGTGTGTGTGTGTGTGTGTGTGTGTGTGTGTGTGTGTGTGTGTGTGTGTGTGTGTGTGTGTGTGTGTGTGAGTGAGAGAGAGAGAGAGAGAGAGAGACAGAGAGAGAGAGAGAGAGACTGAGAGGGAGACAGAGAGAGAGAGAGAGAGAGAGAGAGAGAGAGAGAGAGAGAGACAGAGAGATACAGAGAGAGGTAGAGAAACTCTTAATGTATAAGTAAGGTGATGTGATTAGTGTGGGTGTGTTTGAGCTGCACTCTGATATAGACTTTGAAGTCTCAGGTGGAGAGTTAGTGTCATGTGCATTAACAGAGCTGCTCTTTGATGAGACGAGAGACGCTTGAAATCGTCCCTCACCTGCAGCTCCACTTCATTTTATGTTCCAGCTGCAACACCAGGTGGCTTAGAAAGTCCCAGAGAGCCGTAATTCTGCTACTGAGCCTTTTGTGTTCGTTTATTATCAAATGCAACTGAATGTTTAAAGTAAAAAGACAAGACGATCTTGTCTTCTGCTGTTGTAGCCTGATCACAAGGAGGTAATAATAATAATAATAATAATAATAATAATAATTTATTAATAAACTACACATCCACCAACATCCAAAATATGCGACTAAAACATGGTGATTGTTTTAAAGTGCTATAAGTAAGGAATCATTAAACAAAACGTTACACCAATGTGTCTAATTTTCTCGCCTCCAAGATTCAAAGATAAAGATAACGAGCCGTGATCTTTGGAAACCAAACACGTGCTGGTCGTTATGGTAACAGTAAATTTTAATGCTAATGTTCCAATACGAGCAAGTTTGCTAGCAGTCAGTTATCCAGCGAGCTAAGCTAGCCAATGTCAGTGCTGTTAGAATGTAGAGGCGTGTCCTGTGTCATGAACGTACTGTATGCACCAAAAAACATCTTAAACAGTTTATTATTCATTTTTGCATCAGATGGAAAAATAAAAGCTAGTCATGCTGGCATGTGACTGGATGGGTGAACTCCAGAGTCGTTTATTAGAGACCACTTATGGAAAATCAGCAGCATCGATCAAAGCTGGTGTCTCCTGTAGGACCGCACCCGATGAGCCACAGGATGCCGTATGACCGTCGCACGCTCTCCCGGTGCGGTTATCTATAGCAACACTACCGCCTCCTGCAGTGATACTCCTGCTCACGCTGTCCTAGTTTCGGTCCGTCGGAAAAATATAATAATAAAGATTTTCTCTCATGCTTCTGCAACACGATGTCCTTTCTTTGGTTTTTGCGTAAGAAAGTCTATCAGCGAGCGTGCCTGTCGTCATCCCACGTCCCTCGGCATTGTCTCGAAATGACCTTGCTGCTTAACCCTGGTTGAAGTAGAACCAGAAAGCTCTCATGTCGTTCTTTCTTCCTGTCGGTAAGTGGCAGTTGCAGGCCTTTGTGAAGCGTTGTAATCAAGTTTGTGAGGGTGGGATTGATTGAGAAGGAGCTCTTTTGGGTGTATTTGACGTCTAACCACCCACATCTGCTGCTGTCTGCACTTTAAAACCATGTGAGATGGGGAGAGAGAGAGAGAGAGAGAGAGAGAGAGAGAGAGAGAGAGAGAGAGAGAGAGACTCAAAGGAGGATTTGCCTCTCTCTCATCAGCACAGCTCTCAGTTTTTCACCTTTGATTGGTGTTGTTTTTGGAGAGCTTCTAATATAAAGCAGTCTGCTCACTGACATTGATGTAGGAGGTTGTTGATGATTTATAACAGCGTTTAAAGTAAATCAGTCGGACAGCTAAGGCAACTACATCCTCATATCCCGAAGACAGAGATACAATTTGAATGGACTACTGTATATCTAGCAAGTCAGCAAGATTTCCCAAATCAGAACAAGATTTTTGTTTCCACCAGTAAGTAACACTTAAATCACACATTACGGTTACATCAATATTTACTGCGTTAGCTAGCAATAACAGATCATAAACATAAACACATAAAATGTAATAATTAACCTAATTGGCTGTGAAGATGTCAGGAACATTGAAACTGTTAATATCGGCATTCAGACATTAGACGCCTAAAGATGAAGATAAAGATGGTATTTAGGCTAAGAAACTTCATGCTTTTCATTGCTGCACTTCCATTTCATCATAGAAGATATGCAATTTAGTAACTTATGTGTTTGCATTTGATTCAATACCATCTAAATTCAACCCAGTACCTCTTGCTGGTATTCAGTAGCTCCTGTCTGATTCTTTCATTCGTTCATTCATTCATTTTATACCGCTTGTTATGAACTTCTCGGGTCACGGGGAGCCTGTGCCTATCTCAGGCGTCATCGGGCATCGAGGCAGGATACACCCTGGACGGAGTGCCAACCCATCACAGGGCACACACACACTCTCATTCACACACTCACACACTCACACACTATAGACAATTTTCCAGAGATGCCAATCAACCTACCATGCATGTCTTTGGACCGTGGGAGGAATCCGGAGTACCCGGAGGAAACCCCCGAGGCACGAATTCAGAACCCCTTGAATCTGATTCATACAGTTTGCATTTGTATTCAATTCAGTCCTATTACATTTAGTTTCGTACATACTGCATTTGAGTCAATAGCTAATGGAACATGTAGTAAGTTGATTTCTTCTCAGCGAATCTACTTTTCACCCTGACTAAACTTTATGCTTTTCATTGTCGTACTGTGATGTAAATAATGTTAATTTACATTATGTGGACTTAGCTAATGTCCATTATTTAGTCAACATTTACACAAACATTGCTTAAAACATTATTTTGCTGTAGCGTAAACTGCAGTAATAAACATAACCATGCGCATAGACCTGCATACATGTGTGGAATCTACACACAAACAAGTGTTAGATAACTGGAGCAATGTTAGATAACTCGACCTGGGATCAGTCTGACTCACCTTCTCTTGAGACTGAGAGAGAAACTCGCCTCTGGCTGCTTTTGCCTGGAATTTAGAGGGAAATACATTATATTCAAACAACCTTTGGTGTATGTTGTAATAATTTGTTATCATGGCTAATTCTTAGGTGTTAGCATAGCTGGGTCATGATGGTTAGCCGTTAGAATGGCTGATTCTGGGATGTTCCCATGGCTAGTTTATAGCCAGTGTGCGTGGCTATATCTGGGTTGTTAGCATAGTTAGTTCAGCTGTTAGCATGGCTAGTTGTTATCCAGTTCCTGTTTTTTTAGGAACTGTAATTTCAATGCATTGATGAGAAGAGAGTGAAAACGCAGCCACTGCGCGGTTGTCTAACGTCTAACAGGAAGTGCAGGAGAAGTAAACCACTGGAGAGACCGCAACAGAACAAAACAGATCTGTCAGAAAGAACTGCGCCCAGAACACAACTGGGAACAAAGTCACTCACTGGCATGAGGCCAAGTGTCTTTAAATAAAGAGCTGAAGCGAGCATCAGCGTTGCTAATTACACGTCGCTCAGTGTCGCTCGTTATATGTATTTCATCTGGTCGCTGGAAGGTGGGACACGCAGCTCGACGAAGATGAAAGAAAAATCACATCAAGTTGTCATGGTTTTGTGAGCAGACCCCCTGAACAGATCGTGTTTGCACTTCTTTATACACTTGTTCATCCCAATTAGTGTTCTGCAAATCATTTCTTTACTTCACCCTCAGGCTGTAAACAGAATGCAGTGATTTTTTTTTTGCTTCCAGAAGGAAAATAATTACTGAAAATGAAATGGTGTAACAAAAAAAAACAACAAAAGGAATCAAAGAGCATGTGTTACTCGCTTTTTCCTTCGATCGCTCTTCTGTTGATGAAGCTGAACCGCAAAAATGACACTTCCACATGTTGCACCGTCGTGTTGTGTTGTCGAGAGCGGGATTTCTGTTTTGCTCTCCTAAGGTTAAAAAGAAAAAAATATTTATAATAAAATGCTTTATAAATGATAAGTTACCAGAATGAGCAACAGCACTATTTTCTGAGCTGCTGATATAAAAATAAATAAATAAAATCATTGACCAATCAGAATCGAGAATTTCATGTGGCTAAAGTACATAAACCAGTTAGCTATCTTTCAGAAATAGTAGCATAATGACAAAGACAAAGAGGACTATCTGCATTTGTAAAATAATCTGTATTGTTTTGTTTTAGCAATCTGCTGTTAGCTGAAGGTGTTTTTAGGATTATTGACCTATGGGCCTTATAACTGGAGCATGCAAGCGACTGTTATATGAAGATGAAATACAGCCATCTCGAATAGAGTCCCTGGGGTGGTAGAAACAGACCCAGACCCAGACACGCTCATCGATCTGTTTATAGTGTTTTAAATCAAGGACCAGAGTGCTATCAGGGTGAAGAGGTGAAGGGTGGAGCGCATTCACAGTTTAATGGGGAGTAATGAGTGCAGAGAGAACAGATTTATTGATGGAGAAAGTATGGAGACTACATTTAATAAAATACATATAGATCTATTTAATTCCGCATGGGCTATATTTCTTATGTAAATCGATCTAATAATTTTGCACCACAGTAGTATTTTCAAGGTGATCGATTCTGATTGGACAGAAGGCGTAGATTCAATTTTAACACCAGCTGCTCAGTTATTAGTTAAATATTTCAATAGTTAATAATAATAATTGCTTACACTTACTAGATAGTTAATCTAGCTAATGTGAACTAACATGACAGGATTATCGAGGAGAGAAAATATGAATAGAATTCAATATTCAATAGCTAAATAATAATAATAATAATAATAATAATAATATAAAGATTTAATAACAATAATAATAATAGCTGAACTATTTCGCTATCTATAAGCTTACTTATATAAGCTTTTATAAAAATATATAATATATACTGTACATACTATTAACTTTTATACACAAGTATAAGTCATTTGCAGTTATACATTGTACAGTTTGTACATTTTGTTAGCAAGCTAACATGAGTGAATTTAAATATAATGCTAGTAGCTGTAGTTTGGTAGACATTAATGTAACAAGGTCAGGGTTAGTAATAGTTATGTAAATTGTAGCCCGAATATGGAGACTAATAAAATTTTATTTGAATAGCTTCCAGAAGATTCTGTTAAAGTTTATCGGTTGTATACCAACGAGTTTCATCGGTCAATTATAACAGGGTCATTTAGTGTAAAGTTCGACCCTCACGGAGGAAAGAGTCATTTGAGTTTTTGTCAAATTGGAGTAGCAAAGGAAACGTTTTTAGTTTGTTGCTGGTCGCCGAATAACAAACAAGGAAGAAAGAATCTTTAGTCGCTAACACAACAATTAATTTAACTTTTCTTTTTATTATTTCCTTGCAAGTGTTTGCTTTTGTTTTTCTGTAATATATAGTGTTTATCAGTTTACTTTATCGAGAGAATCAGTTAAGTGGAGAGACTTTAAAAAACAAACCCTATACATATATAACCAACTATATATAAATAACTATAAATAAATAAGTGATTCTATGCTAAAGGGCGTTACATTAAGAACAACTGTTAATCTAGTCATCGCCACGGTCATACACACATGAATAAAACTCACTGCTAAGACAAGCTATCTGGATAACTAATAACTTTTTTGTTTTGCTTTTTTGTGTCCGGACTTCTGTCAAGAACTTAAAGTTATGCTTGAAAAATTTGCTAACCTGATTCTTGGAAGTTTACACTGTTTATATTGCTTTTAATTAACAAGCCAACTTGGGTTATAACAGTATTTCTGACAGAATTATGCATCATTTTTATAAATACTCTAAACTGAATGTTAGCCACAACTACAACGATCTAACCTGACTGATATTTTTTGTCAAAATATTGAAATTACATTCACAAACATTCATATTCTTAATTGTCAGTGATAGCCTTTTAGCTAAACTGGCATGAATTGAGTTAATAATTTTAAATGCTAACACTCACTAGCTAGCTAATGTGAGCTAACCTGATAGAACTTCTGACAGGATTTTTAAGTCATTTTCATTTCATTAATATAATATTCATTGCTAACACTGTGGGGGTGCACGGTGGCTTAGTGGTTAGCATGTTCGCCTCACACCTCCAGGGTTGGGGGTTCGATTCCCGACTCCGCCTTGTGTGTGTGGAGTTTGCATGTTCTCCCTGTGCCTCAGGGGTTTCCTCTAACATGCTCTTTTTTTATACACTTAACCGGTCAAAGCTAGGCAGATAGCTAACAAGCGCTAACCTTACTAATACTTCTGAGAGGATATTAACACCACAATATTAACAAGGAATAAAGCATGACTTGAAAGTGAAGATTTCCTGTTTGGGGGGAAAAACATCTATGTTCCTTCGTGCGCCTATATATAAAAATATAACTTGTGTTTAGATGAGAAGAAATGCAGGTATTTATATGGGATTGTGTCCAATCTGTCAAAATATATCTTCTATATGGTGTGTACATGTGGGTGGAAAGAAGGTCCAAAGAAACCCATCTGCCTCCTGTTATTTGACTACGTACATTGTGTTTGTTTGTTTCTGAGATGATTGACTGTAGCTTAGTAACTTGAATCTATGATTTATGTAATTATATGTTGAGGAACTGAGTGTGCTAGGTCTGAAAATGTGTGTAGTTGTTGTGTTAATGTGAGGAGGCTGCACTTTGTTCACCTCAGCGCAGTTTATTGATTGCTTTTGTTTTGGGTTTATAAATAGTTATAGTTTACACGTCCGGGGTCTTACCGTTCACATGCGAACCCGAGTCATGCGTCAGAGAATAATGATAACCTGCAATCTCGAGGGCAGAAAGTGCTTCTTAATCTTATTAACTCTCTTTGCTGTTGAATTATTTATTTATTTATTTATTTATTTCACCGCTGTGGAGGTTATTTATAGGCAACAGTTAGCTTGCTGCTTTGTATCTTAAAAAAATATCATATTTAAATAGTAACATTTCTAGACAATTAAATAAAATATTACTTAGCATTGCTCCGTCCAGGGTGTATCCTGCCTCGATGCCCGATGACGCCTGAGATAGGCACAGGCTCCCCGTGACCCGAGAAGTTCGGATAAGCGGTAGATAACGAATGAATGAGGGTTACTTAGCATTATTATTAGCATGCTCACCAAAACCAAATATTTAATTGACTGAAATTAGCATTAGCCAAATGGTAGAGCTATTTAAAGACCAAAAAAAAGCATTAGTGTGCATGTAGAACAGTTAAGCTTATATAATGTCTCTCCAGCAGCACTACAGAAAAAGGTATAGCACTTTATTTACATTATTTATTTATTTTTTTACCTCACACTATCTTTAGAACAGCTCACAAATATCTTCACAGGCTAGTTAAAGGATAGAACACAGAAAAAAACACTCATGTTAGCATCTTTGTGTCGTAACATTTCTAAATAATGAATTAGCGTTTGCATAAAAGAACCACAGAAAAAAGGTATAGCACTTGTGTAGGTTGTTTGTGGATGTGGACACAAACATGAACATCTTCACAGGCTAGCTACAGAACAAGGAGAAATCCACTTATGTTGTCACTACAATTAGATGTTTTGGAGCGGAGCTTGTGTGTAGAAAGTGATGTTTTGTTCCTCCAGATTTTTATCTCGTTGACAGGAGAGTGTTTGATGTCCTGAAATAGAGCTGTGAAAAACACTAGTATGTGCTGCTTGCTTGCTACCTAATCACACACCTCGTTGTTGTACACACACACACACACACACAAACACACACACACACCAGCCAAAGTGTGAGCCGGTTTAATAAGATATACTAATTAACATGTAGTACAATAACAGATGATCTTTTGTGGTTTAGGAAAACACATATTTGTGGAAACGCTTAAAAAATGTGTCATGAATTGTATCGCCGTCATTAATCTCTCTCGATCTAACTTTCACATTAAAATATGGACAACAAAATAACATTTTTTTAACGTAATACACTTTACTAGCTACTGTAGAAAGCTACCAAGTTGTAGTCTGGACTGAAATGTTTGTAAATAGTAAAACCCTTTCCAGTCTGTTCTGAGGTGCTAATAACCTCAGTGTGAAAAAAAAATCTGTCAGAAGAGAAAGTGAGATAGATACCTGTAAAAACTCATACAGACTGTTCTTCCTCTCTGCCGGCAGATTGAAAGCATAATCACCAGAATCCAGGATGAAACTGATGGTGTGCCCATCAGAACCGTCAAGAGCTTCATGTCAAAGATTCCCAGCGTGGTCACAGGTGAAGAGAACCAATCACAGCTGTCCATTTACTACCACACCTGTCAACTCTGACTGTCTGTGTTGGCAGAGATGTAATGCTTTATTTTTCTATTTGACAGTCTAGATGAAATCCAATATCTGATGTCTTAATGTGATTACTGCATGCAAGACATTTGACACATGCCATGATGGAAAGATCACGAGGAACAGATTTAAAAGGAAAGCCTTGGGTGGGGAAATTCAGGGTGGGCCTCATGGTGGGCATCAGGGTGGACCACATGGTGGGTCTCAGGCCTCATGCTGGGTGTAAAAGGTGGCCTTGTGGTGGGGCTACAGTAGGATGTCCTGTGACAAACAATTATTTGTAAACAAAAATTCTAATTTTATTACAAAAATATTTTCTGGATCCTCAAGAGCAATGGATTTCATAAAGGGCCGGTATGACCTCAGGTTTCATTCCAACCAATCAGGAGCCACACCTGGTTCTACCTGTCAATCAGATGAGGTTATCTCCAATCTGTTGATTGCTGACCCTTAAAATATAAATTTGTTCACACCCTGTCCCAGAAGGACAACCGAAGAACCCTCAAGGCTTCTAAATTGTTATAAATGTGTATGTAGCGGTTATAGACAAACGGAAGCTAGTTAATGCTAATTATGATGGATATTGTCCAGGAAATGGATGTTTTTATTGTATCTAGATGTGAATTAAACTGATCTGGTACGATTCTGTATCGTTTTCTGTACACCAGGTTCAGACATCGTTCAGTGGCTGATGAAGAATCTTTCCATTGAGGATCCTGGTGAGGAAAAAAACTTATTATAAGGAATAACACCCATGCCTTAGAAATCATAAAGCTCTCACTGCTAAGCTATATGAAGAGATGGTCTGTTTATTTCAGCGGAGGCTTTGCACATTGGGAGCTTGATCGCTGCTCAGGGATACATCTTCCCCATCTCGGACCACGTGCTTACCCTGAAGGACGACGGCACCTTCTATCGCTTTCAGGTGAGCCAACATGCCATCTGTGTGGCTACAGATTGTGTCAGAGTACAAATATTTGGGGATTTTAATTGATTCAAAGTAGTCTTTTAAATCACATGTAAAAAAAGGTCTGTAATATAATCAAATTCAACCTCAGTAACTTCAGACACATTCGCCATCAAACGTCTACACAGGCAGCAAAAATGTACATGCACTCTATGATTTTTTCACATATCTCTTACTATTTGCCTGTTTGGTCACAGGCTAGTGTTACAACTCTGAAACCACTTCAATCACTTTACAAACGAACTGTAAACATTCTGGACAAGAAATCAAACATTTCTCATTATTGTCCAATATTACAAAAAATATAGATCAGTGGCCCCAACCTTTTTTTCACCGTGGACCGGTCAATGTTTGATAATTTTACCGCGGCCCGCTGGGGGTGGGGGGTGGCGGCAATACAATACAATTAAAATTAATAATTTTAATTTCATTGTATTTAATCATGCCTTTTTAACTCACTACAACGCTAAATCAGTAAGAACCCTGAGCTTGTTTCTTTACAACGAGACGGTTCCATCTGGGGTAATAGGAGACAATGACACCCGAAGTGTGTTGCTTATGTCCAGTTTATTCCGTTGTTTTGTTTTGGTTGCCGTCACTGCAGAAATCCCCGCTTCACACACATAGCATGTCAGAAATGGCAATCTCGTTTCGTGCTCATTTTTGCTAATTTGTAGGTTAAATTTGAGCAAACACAATATACACGTACACCAAGCACTGTCGAACATGACAAAGTACCGGTGAACAGAGAGAAGAGCGATACACACCTCCTCTCTCCACCAAAGCTACAACACCACTGCCGCTTGCAGCCGCTCAGCTCCAGACGTCACCTAAACCCGGCCCGATATCAAGATATTTTGCGCATGCGCGGTATTGGTGCGGCTTTAGGTGACGTCTCTCAGCTCCCGGTTAATCTCTCATCCATGGAAAGTCGCACAAACCCGAGAGAAATACACCACAGTAAATAAAATGGAAATAATTTAATGTATCTTGGGCGGCCCGGTACCATTTGGTCCACGGACCGGTACCGGTCCGCGGCCCGGGGGTTGGGGACCACTGCTATAGATTACTCAGCTGGGTAAACATGGTAAAAATCTCAAATCTATGTCTTGTTTATAAAATTATTCATGGTGTATCACCCCCCCTCCCCTCCATCAGTTTGTCAACATCCGAACAGCTGATCATCGTAGAACCAGAGGTGCAGTGAGGGGAGATCGTATCATTCCCTTTAGGAAAAGTGTTCGAGCTGCTACTCAGTGGAACCTTAAACCCCTATAAACATCAGAAACCTGAACACATTTAGTACATTTAAGATCCAGTTAAAAGAAGCGGTTCGTTATTAACCAGAGCTGTCCACATTAGCTTAGTTTTTGACCTGCTCTTGTTGCCCCCTGATGGTTTTTTGTTTATTGTGTGTGTATGTGTTCATGTATTTGCCTGATGTTTGTTTGATCGCCGGCGTCTCGCGTTTCTAATGTACATTATAGCTGATACTTACAGTAGTACTTTTATTAAATGTATCGTAGCTTTATTGTTATTCCAATATGTACTTTTATTTATTTTTTTATTTGGGTGACCATCATTATTACCATCTGTCTAAGGACTACAGGTGAAAAATAGCCATCTGGCTAACTCTGGCATATTGACAGAAATGTTTATTAATATGCATTGTCCCTGTAATAAACAAACAAACAAACAAACAAACAAACAAACAAACAAATGCTACAAAGACAATGTCCAGTTTAAGAAGTACAGCCAATCTATGATTGTATTGAAATACATTGGCATAAGAGTTTCAGTACTCTAAAAGAAAAGAATTTAGAATTTCTTTTCCTGTCTGGTTTCTTTATAACGCTTAATTCTTCCTTCCACCTCAGAGTTTATATCCAGCTAGAAGATGATAAATGTCCAGACACGAGCAGTTCCTCCACATATAGCTGCTTAATTTCTGCTCGGGTTTTGTGAAGAATCAATAATTTCTTTATGATTCTAGATGAGAAGTTCCAAGGGGAAAAAAGAGAGAGAGAGAGAGAGAGAGAGAGAGAGAGAGGAGAGAGGAGGAGAGAGAGAGAGAGGAGAGAGAGATAGAGGGAGGGCGAGAGAGAGAGAGAGAGAGAGGAGGGAGAGAGAGAGAGAAGAGAGAGAGGGAGGAGAGAGAGCGAGGATAAGAGAGAGGAGATGTAGAGATAGAGGTAGAGAGAGATAGAGATCGCTAGCTCTATATTCTCATATCTTCTTTTCTCTCTCTCCTTCTCTCTCTCTCTCTCTCTCTCTCTCTCTCTCTCTCTCTCTCTCTCTCTCTCTCTCTCTCTCTCTCTCTCTCTCTCTCTCTCCCTGTCTCTCTCACTCTCTCTCTCTCAAACAGAGTGGTATAATCGTATGTAATATTCTGTGCACAAAGCTTCATAAAAAGTCTTCTCTTGTTTTTTGCTCCATATTGTGAACCTTTCCTACATTCTTTGGATAAAATAAAACAGACAGCGGTGTCAACATCTGAGATTTATGAAAGCGAGCATTTTCTGAACCGTAGCGTGTATGATTTCTTAATTCACATAAGAATATAAATAAATAAATAAATAAATAAATAAATAAATAAATAAATAAATAAATAAATGAAAATGCGATCTGTCTGCATTGTGGTCAGATTAATTATGAATTTATTGCCGGTTCATGAAAGTTCACTGGACCCCATAAAAAATATGCGTTTGCTTCCAGTAGAGCTCATTTGTGACTTTAATTCACACACACACACACACACACACACACACACACACACACACACACACACACACACACACACACACACACACACACAGTATTCAATTCAACTCAAATTTAGTTGTATGGCGCTTTTTACAATACATCGTCTCAAAGCAGCTTTACAGAACATAAACATAGAAAAAACGGTTCATATAAAGAATAATATAAAGATAATAGAAGACGAAATTCAAGATTAATATTAGATAGATTTAAATGTGCTTGTATTTATCCCCAATGAGCAAGTCTGTGGTGACTCAGGTGACTGTGGGGAGGAAAAACTCCGTTAGACGGTAAAGGAGGAAACCTTGAGAGGAGCAGTAGAAGAGCACATCCACCTCGCTGTCAGTGACACACACCTAACTTTCCTCCACACACTCATTAATTAGGGAATGTTTTCTTTTCCTCTCTGAAAAGGAACTCATCACCACATTGCAGGAAGGTACTGTAATGATGATCCTGTAAGAGGAATAAGCTGCTCTGACTGGCTTTAATGCAGCAGTCTGTGATATTAGAGCATGACACTAGTGCAAGAACATGTGTATGGTGTGTGTGTGTGTGTGTGTGTGTGTGTGTGTGTATGGAGACTCTGAGAATTACACGTGTGTTTGGTGTGCGTATGAGGAGTGTGAGTACGACGTGTGTTTGTCTCGTGTGTATGGAGAGTGAGTGTACAGTATGTGTGTGTATGGTGTGTGTGAGTATGACATGTGTGTGTGTGAGAATGACATGTGTGTATGGTGTGTGTATGGGGAGTGTGAGTAAAACGTGTGTATGGAGACTGTGAGTAAGACGTGTGTATGGTGTGTGTATGAGGAGTGTGAGTATGATGTGTGTGTACCGTATGTGTTTGTGTATTGTAAGATTATGTCGTGTGTGTGTGTGTGTGTGTGTGTGTGTGTGTGTGTGTGTGTGTGTGGTGTGCAGTAACACATCTGTGTGTCTGTCATTCAGTGCAGTGTTTAATAAAGCACCCCCCTCCCTCTCCTGCCCCCCAATGCTGCTGTCATTCCAAGCCTGAGGATGAATCTGTGTATCTATTTAAAGAGACAACTAATCATCATCTCTCTCTCTTTCCTTTTCTCCTCCTCTCCTGCTCTGTCTTTCTAGGCTCCCTACTTTTGGCCATCAAATTGCTGGGAGCCAGAAAACACAGATTATGGTGAGTGTGAGTACCTGCAGGATTATAGCATGGAGTGTGTGATACCACATGCAGCATTTCCTTTTCAGTGGATTACTGCTGCACTCTGTGTTCACTCTGTCTGTGTTCACTCACTCTGTGTTCACTCTGTCTGTGTTCACTCACTCTGTGTTCACTCACTCTGTGTTCACTCACTCTGTGTTCACTCACTCTGTGTTCACTCTGTCTGTGTTCACTCACTCTGTGTTCACTCACTCTGTGTTCACTCACTCTGTGTTCACTCACTCTGTGTTCACTCTGTCTGTGTTCACTCACTCTGTGTTCACTCTGTCTGTGTTCACTCTGTCTGTGTTCACTCACTCTGTGTTCACTCTGTCTGTGTTCACTCACTCTGTGTTCAATCACTCTGTGTTCACTCACTCTGTGTTCACTCTGTCTGTGTTCACTCACTCTGTGTTCAATCACTCTGTGTTCACTCACTCTGTGTTCATTCACTCTGTGTTCACTCTGTCTGTGTTCAATCACTCTGTGTTCACTCACTCTGTGTTCACTCACTCTGTGTTCACTCACTCTGTGTTCACTCTGTCTGTGTTCACTCACTCTGTGTTCACTCACTCTGTGTTCACTCACTCTGTGTTCACTCTGTCTGTGTTCACTCACTCTGTGTTCACTTTGTCTGTGTTCACTCTGTCTGTGTTCACTCACTCTGTGTTCACTCTGTCTGTGTTCACTCACTCTGTGTTCACTCTGTCTGTGATCACTCACTCTGTGTTCACTCTGTCTGTGTTTACTCACTCTGTGTTCACTCACTCTGTGTTCACTCTGTCTGAGTTCACTCACTCTGTGTTCATTCAGTGTTGACCAAACTGCTCTCTCACCTCTCTTTACCACTCTAATCACTCACCACTCTAATCACTCTGATCACTCACCACTCTAATCACTCTGATCACTCACCACTCTAATCACTCACCACTCTAATCACTCTAATCACTCTGATCACTCACCACTCTAATCACTCTAATCACTCTGATCACTCACCACTCTAATCACTCACCACTCTGATCACTCTAATCACTCACTACTCTAATCACTCTGATCACTCACCACTCTAATCACTCTAATCACTCTGATCACTCTAATCACTCACCACTCTAATCACTGTGATCACTCACCACTCTAATCACTCTAATCACTCTAATCACTCTAATCACTCACCACTCTAATCACTCTAATCACTCACCACTCTAATCACTCTAATCACTCACCACTCTAATCACTCACCACTCTAATCACTCTAATCACTCACTACTCTAATCACTCACCACTCTAATCACTCTAATCACTCACTACTCTAATCACTCACCACTCTAATCACTCTAATCACTCACTACTCTAATCACTCACCACTCTAATCACTCACCACTCTAATCACTCTAATCACTCACCACTCTAATCACTCTAATCACTCACCACTCTAATCACTCTAATCACTCACCACTCTAATCACTCACCACTCTAATCACTCTAATCACTCACCACTCTAATCACTCACCACTCTAATCACTCTAATCACTCACTACTCTAATCACTCACCACTCTAATCACTCACCACTCTAATCACTCTAATCACTCACCACTCTAATCACTCTAATCACTCACCACTCTAATCACTCACCACTCTAATCACTCTGATCACTCACCACTCTAATCACTCTGATCACTCACCACTCTAATCACTCTAATCACTCACCACTCTAATCACTCTAATCACTCACCACTCTAATCACTCACCACTCTAATCACTCTAATCACTCACCACTCTAATCACTCACCA
>NC_062533.1:17691725-17766725 GCF_022655615.1 Tachysurus fulvidraco
TCTGCATCTGTGTGTGTTTGTGTGTGTGTGTGTCTGCATCTGTGTGTGTTTGTGTGTGTGTCTGCATCTGTGTGTGTTTGTGTGTGTCTGCATCTGTGTGTGTGTGTGTGTGTGTGTGTGTGTGTGTGTGTGTGTGTGTGTGTGTGTGTGTGTGTGTGTGTGTGTGTGTGTCTGCATCTGTGTGTGTCTGCATCTGTCAGTGTGTGTGTGTGTCTGCATCTGTGTGTGTGTGTGTCTGCATCTGTGTGTGTGTGTGTGTGTGTGTGTGTGTGTGTGTGTGTGTGTGTGTGTGTGTGTGTGTCTGCATCTGTGTGTGTGTGTGTGTGTGTGTGTGTGTGTGTGTGTGTCTGCATCTGTGTGTGTGTGTGTGTGTGTGTGTCTGCATCTGTGTGTGTGTGTCTCTGTGTGTGTGTGTGTGTGTGTGTGTGTGTCTGCATCTGTCAGTGTGTGTGTGTGTCTAGATCTGTGTGTGTGTGTGTGTGTCTGAATCTGTGTGTGTGTGTGTGTGTGTGTGTGTGTGTGTGTGTGTGTGTGTGTGTGTGTGCATCTGTGAGTGTGTGTGTGTATGTGTCTGCATCTGTGTTTGTTTGTGTGTGTCTGCATCTCTGTGTGTGTGTGTGTGTGTGTGTGTGTGTGTGTGTGTGTGTGTGTGTGTGTGTTTGCATATCTATCTGTGTGTGTGTGTGTGTGTGTGTGTGTGTGTGTGTGTGTGTGTGTGTGTGTGTGTGTGTGTGTGTGTGTGTGTGTGTTTGCATCTTTATCTGTGTGTGTGTGTGTGTCTGCATCTGTGTGTGTGTGTATCCCTGTGTGTGTCAGAGTGAGAGCTCGTGTGTGAGGTAACAGAACATAAAGAACAGCACTCGATCCCTTGAACTGTAAGCGTCCCTCTGACATCTCCATCCTACCAGAGAGTTCTTTTCAGTCTAAACCCAGCGTTAGTGTCACTTCATACTGATGTAAAGTTTTTCTCCGTCAGGCTGATAAGCTACACTGAGCAGTACCTGGACTACGACCCGTTTGTGTCTCCCCTGGAGCCTTCCAACCCCTGGATCGGTGATGACATCACTTTCTGGGAGATGGAGGCCAGGTTGGATTCTTTCACCCCTCCAACACATTATCTCACACCTCATCTCTCGCTTTTTTTTTCTTTTCTTCTCAGTGCTGATTCAGGACCTGCTCCCTTTTAATAAGATAAGCTTAAAATAAACCACTGGATAATGAGAAAGTTCGAGTCCAGATGAATAGCATGTCTCCGTCGACGGTGTGGGTGTTGATTCGAATTCCCTTTAAATATAGCTCCGATTGGTCATCGGCGACATCGCCGTTAATTATATAGAACTCTATTTTATCCCGAGAGAATAATCGCTGCGACTGTGATGATTTATTCAGAGTGATTAATTACAGCTTAAAATTAGGCTCACTGATGGACAGAGATACATTTTTCATCTCTTCCTTATTCTTCCTCTCTCTTCATTTTTATTCTGTTCATTTTCCTCTCAGCAAAGACCCAAGCCAGCAGAGGGTTCGGAAATGGGGCTTTTCTTTAGACGAGGCTTTGAAGGATCCGGTCGGACGGGACCTGTTCCTCAAGTTCTTGGAGTCTGAGTTCAGCTCAGAGAACCTGCGGTGAGCTTCCCTTTTTTTCTTCTTCTTCTTTCCGTGACCTAATGATCAGAGAGTTTGACTCCTGACCCTAAGGTTGTGGGTTTGAGTCTCGGGCCGGCCACGACTGAGGTGCCCTTGAGCAAGGCACTGAACCCCCCCAACTGCTCCCCGGGCACCGCAGCATACATGGCTGCCCACTGCTCCGGGTGTGTGTTCACGGTGTGTGTGTGTTCACTGCTCTCTGTGTGTGTGTGTGTGCACTTTGGATGGGTCAAATGCAGAGAACAAATTTTGAGTATGGGTCACTGTACTTAGCCGTATGTCACGTCTCTTTCACTTCACTTCACTTCCACTGAAGATCAGCTCCTGAGAACCATTTAATCTCACTCATTCATTTTCTACCACTTATCCGAACTTCTCGGGTCACGGGGAGCCTGTGCCTATCTCAGGCGTCATCGGGCATCGAGGCAGGATACACCCTGGACGGAGTGCCGACCCATCACAGGGCACACACACACTCTCATTCACTCACACACTCACACACTACGGACAATTTTCCAGAGATGCCAATCAACCTACCATGCATGTCTTTGGACCAGGGGAGGAAACCGGAGTACCTGGAGGAAACCCCCGAGGCACGGGGAGAACATGCAAACTCCACACACTCAAGGTGGAGGTGGGAATCGAACCCCCGACCCTGGAGGTGTGAGGCGAACGTGCTAACCACTAAGCCCCCGTGTCCCCCCTCATTTAATCTCACATTTAATAGAATTATTTTTCCTTTGTGGTGTATTTAAATATCATTTGGCTTTAAAGTCATTTAGAGCCTCCGATAGCAGTGAAACATTTAGCCGAATCCTCGTCATCGCTCATGATCTCGTGAAGTGGAACAAAGAGATGTTGAGTCAAAATAATGGTTCATATCTTCCATTTTGACTCGCTGTTGTCAATTCTATGAATGGACCCCCCTCAAGACACATGGGAAATACAGTAAAACCACCGAAAATAGTAATCAAGATTTTAGGTTATGGTAAATATTAACCTTATCGAGTTCAAAACATCTACAAAAATGTACGTTTTAAATATTTACGTCCAAATGTTATATTCCCGTCCATATGCTCGATAGCCATTGCTGGCGATGGAGGATCTTTAGTGAGTCAGAGTGGAGTGGAGTCTGTGTGAGGTCAGACTGGGACAGGAAGGCCCTGAAGTGCGCTCTCGAGATAACACGGAGGTCGACCTGGACTGCAAAAGAGATAAAACGCTTCCTGGGTCTATTCACGCTTCAATCCTATCTGGCACTATCTTCTGGTCTGAATGGAATCGCTTCAGGGGGGCGCTGTCTCTCCCAGGCCTCGCCACTTATGAAACTGTGAGCAGAATGGATATGATATGGACTCTCCATTCTCTGGCTCTCCCTGGGGCTCCTTAATAGCCTAAAATGCTTCAATATTGCAAGCCGTGTGAGATCAATAGAGATACGGCAGAGTGTTATGTGGGGACAGAGAGGGGAAAGTGAACATTTTGCCTCTTCCATATCTCTCTCTCTCTCTCTCTCTCTCTCTCTCTGTCTTCCATTGCTAGTCCTGAGTACCAAATGTTCTCCCAGCAACTTGTGGTTTATGAGTGCACTAATGGATAAACGTAGTGCTCAGACCATGTCACCTAATGTTCGAGTGCTCCATTTCGACATGCAGCTCTCTAATACATGAAGATCATGTTGAATGGTTTCTTACGTTCAGCTGTTATTAATGATTTTTTAATCTGTAACCTAATTAGTATAAAAATCTTTTTTATTTATTTATTTTTATGCAATCCATTGTTTTCTTTTTAATTATTTTAATTTTTGTCAGAACAGTGTGCGATGTGGTAGCTCAGTGGGTAAGGTGTCCGATTACTGACCGGAAGGTCATTGGTTCGAATCCCAGGTCCACCAAGTTGCCACTGCAGGGCCCTTAACCCTTAATTGCTCAGGTGTATGAACTGAAATAAAGATGTAAGTCATTCCGGATAAGAGTGTCTGGGAAAAAGTAAAGCCTGGATTCTGATTGGTCCCAAAGTGTCGATTAAGTTTCCATAGTAGCAGTTCTGACAGAAGAGCAGCCTCAAATAATAGCTTCATATAAACATTTAAATTGAAATGTAAAAAACGTTTCCTGTGAGGAGTATATTTAATTAAATCCATTTATCTCCAGTGTAACAGTCAGAGGTAAGAAATCTTTAGAAAGAGAAACTAATTTGAAGCTCATCTCCTTTAGACTATCGGTTATGCTACTGGTTGAAGTTGCAAATTCCGGTGTCTGAGTTTAACAGAGTTAAAGGTGTTGAAAGTTTTGCCTTTTACACTTTGGGTGTATAAATGAAAGCCTGCTTGTCTTTTATATTTAATGAGATATGAATTAAATTACTATGAAAATACTCAGGAGAAGGAAAGACGTTCATGAATACAGTAAATTGTGACATATCTATTTAACGTCATTAATACCATTAGTCTAAGGGGCTTTTTACACCTGGTCACTTCATACGTTTTCTGTGATCCGATAGCTATCCGACAGTAAAAAGACCAGGTCTAAATGCCCCCCGGAACGTTTTCGAGACGGATATAAATCCGATGGTACAAACCCCTTCAGGAGGTGGTCTGGGACACGTTTCAGATGAATCTGGACAGGTGTAAATGAATGTGGTTGTTCAAGCCACATACGTCAGCGCTATACTTCTCCCAAACGGAAGTACGTCACTCGCAGGTGACTCACGAGTCGTGCATCGCGCCATAAACAAATATGTTTTCCCACCAGCGCTGGCTCCGATCTTTCACCCAGGTGTCTCGTTGGGTCTTAAAATGCACTGCTGCTGCCAGCGAAAATGCAGCAAACAGTAAATGCTGTTTTTTTGTAGCAACCGCATACACCAAAGCGTGTTCCATTTCAATTACCCCGGAAATGAGGTAAAATATATTTGCATTTCGGGTGCTAGTAAAAAGATCGGATCGATATCCGATTCGCTGAGACGTGTTTATGTGGCCTGATGTAAATGGAACAGTTTTAACAAATCAGATAGCTATCGGATCAGAGACAACACACGAAGTGACCGGGTGTAAAAAGACCCTATGTAAAATTCTTTAATAATGTGACTCAGGAGTTTGGCGATCTGCTCTATCCTGACTTCTTTTGTCTGATTTCCCTCAGATTCTGGTTGGCGGTGCAGGATTTGAAGCGGCGCCCCCTGCAGGATGTTCCCGCTAGGGCTCAGGAGATCTGGGAGGAGTTTCTTGCTGAAGGTGCTCCAAGCGCCATAAATCTGGACTCACACAGTTATGAGAGAACCAGTCAGAATCTCAAAGACTCCGGACGCTACAGCTTCAAGGACGCACAGGCAAGAGAAGACGTTTCAAATGTCCCACCATGTGATATCCTATGTGGGAGTCCAAACTAAGGAAATTATATTGTTGACAGATTATTTTTATTATTATTTTTAACCTCCATCTATAATTTTTTAATAGCGTTAAAAAAAAATCTAGTTTTTTATGCAAAATGCGAAAAAAATTATTGGCACACCAGAATTCATTGGAAATCTAAAAGTGCCATTGGGTCATTTTTGTTCTGCTCCATCCTGATGATGATGATGATGAAAATAATAATTTATTGGCACCCATTTTCTCTGTTTCATGGTTGTTAATTTGTTACAATATTGTACTAAACATTTATCTATCTATCTATCTATCTATCTATCTATCTATCTATCTATCTATCTATCTATCTATCTATCTATCTATCTATTTAGATATATTATATCTATATTATATTATATCTTATTTTATTTTATTTTATTGTTTCTATGCTTCTGTTGAGCTGCTTTGAGGGAATGTGAATTGATAAAAGTGCTTTACAAAAAAATTTCTATCGAATTGCATCGGTGTGTCTTTGAGACCAAACGATGCAAAAGATTAAATCAGCATTTAAGCTTTGAGTTGGTTTGCTTTGGGAACCGTGGATGCAGATGTGGGCGTGTCTTGGCTCATATAGGTGGGTGTGTTTTAGACCATAGTGGATAGATAGATAGATGGATAGATGGAGGGATAGATGTCTTTGAGTGTACAGATGGAAATGAGACCAACATGAGTGGGTGAGTCCTTAATACTGTAAATATCGGTGAGTCAATATACAGAAATGAGGCCCTTTCGAGAGGGCGTGTCCTTGAAACCGTAGATGTGGATGTGGGTGTGTCTTTGAGTCTACAAATAGAAATACGAGTGGGTGTGTCCTTAAGACTGTAGATGGAAATTTGGACAGGGATTTGAATATCCACGTATGGAAATGAGACCTAGATGATGGAAATGAGGACTTCTTTGATTAAACTTTCTACTTTTAACAAACCGTGGGAGCAAAAATTAGTTTTACCATCAACATAGAACCCATTATAACTCTTCCTTAAAATCCTTCATCCTCTCTTCCTCAGGATCACATCTACAAGCTGATGAAGAGCGACAGCTACACCCGGTTCTTACGCTCCAGCACTTACCAGGACCTCCTGCTTGCCAGAAAGAAGGTAAACGTATCACAACAAAGATTTACTGAATTGTGAAGCAGAAACTGTACCAGTGTGCACAAGATTTTAATTTATATTTTTATAAACATGATGATAGTTATTTATTATTAGAAAAGCATTTTGGACTTTATTGTCTTTTAGCACTTCCTCTGAGCGTGTATGTGTTTGTGTGTCTTTTTAAAACAGCCTGAAAGTGAGCAGGGTCGCCGTACGTCTCTGGAGAAATTCACCCGCAGCGTGGTGAGTCTGTAATACCTCACACACATACCCGAATAATCAGACTCTCTCACACAACAGCAACAAATAAGAAGGAACAGTATTATAGATGTCCTGTATTTGAACATAATTTAACACCATGACAGATACAAAAACATCCTGAAGGAAAATGAACTGCATTTTAGGTTTTATATTAATTTTAAGGCCAATGTTGACATTTGAAATCACCAAAACGAACACGCCCCTAACCCAAACGGGTCCCACCCCTGTATCGATAGCTCCACCCCACACATACATACGTATCCCAGGCAACTAACAGAAAAAAACGTGTCTTTATCATAGCTGAAGGGAAGAACAATACGATTGTAGATAAACAAACAAGCAAAAATGCCACACAAGCATAATGATGTAAAGGACAAAGGCATATATTAGTTCTGTGTAACAAAGCAAAACCAACGTTACTCACCTATCGAGAAGGAAAAAAGCGCCTCGGCGTCTTAAGTAAAGTCGGCCACATATTCACAGGTCGGAGTTTCCCGAGTCGATAACTCCTGAGCTAAACGCTGTTACTACACAAAACGCGGTTGTAGCTGCCTCTCTACATTACTACGATAGAAAAGAGGTGTTATTTGTGTAGTAACAGCGTTTAGCTCAGGAGTTATTGACTCGGGAAACTCCAACCTGTGAATATGTGGCCGACTTCCTGCTCCTTCAGTTCTCTCCAGCGCTGGAAAGCTGATCCTATATTAACATGTCCTACTTCTTGTCCTTCTTAAGTAAGTCTTATCGTAAGTCTTTCTTCTCTTTCTTTCTTTGTTTTTATCCTCCATGTCGATGTTAAAACCGCTTTCTGCTAACGTCACACATGCGCACTGAACACTCTCTCCGCACATAATGACAAGACACGCCCCTTTCTGCTCATCGGCTACACCTTTGTTTTGATTCTTGTTTCGTTTGTCGTCCCAACTCGGTTTTCTGAAGCATTTCTCAAACATCGGAGACCCCACCTTTAAACCAGATTGTGATTTTCGAGTCACTAATTGTTTCCTTCCCTAGAGATGATGCTCATAGCAGTTTGTGGCTGCTGCTAGATGTTCAGGTTTGACAACTTGCAGAAAACTCCTCCTGTGCTGTTACTGTGATGGGAAACCTACAGGAATTTGTCTAGACTGAGGTTATTTTTGTAGTTCTGTATACGGATTAATAACTGCACATCATGTGATTTTTGGAATTTTTAGACTTTTTGGCTGCTACCTGTCCTCATCTCTGGATTGTCACCTCTGTTATTTAGACCTGGGCAGTTTTAGCTCAGGTGATTAAGGCTCTGTGTTGTTGTATCATTTATTTAGTCCTGGGTTGATGTGTGTTTCAGGGTAAGTCTCTGACGGGGAAGCGTCTGACAGGCCTCATGCAGTCCTCCTGACGAGCCCCGGGCCATGATTAACCTTGTTATATCGAAGAAGCAGAGGAAGCAGCACGATGGTGTGCAGCGATACAGCAGAAGCACAGGACATCTGCTCCACCTCGATGGCGTAGCCACAGACTACGGCATGCAATAAGTCAACAAAAACCTTACAAACATGGACTGTCTGTATTTAACCAGATTATATCTAAACCTCTGATATGAGATAACAACAAAAGACAACGCATATGAATGTCAGGTTTTTTTTTCTGTCTACTCTATACCAGCGGTGTCAAAGGGAGCAAAACACTCACTGCTTCAGCTAATATTTACACTGTCTGTTGTCTACTACACTTTTCTTTTCATGACATGGAGCAGAAGAGCTTTCAGTCCCAAACATTCCACAGGAGAGAAAAGACACAAGGGCTTCTGAAGCGGTTTCTCAGCGTGGATTTGCACAGTGTTTAATGTTTTGTCTGGCATCCAGCATGTTAAGTGTTCATCCATACAACACAGATCTCACTCGGAGCCCCTTTTATATTACTGTGGTTCATTTAAGAAGTGTTTAGACAGGTTCGTGTATAATAGTTAAAGCAAACTGTGGTGTGATATCACTTTAGTGCATGTAATGTTTGTGTGATTCACATTAGAAAGAATTTGGACAGATTTCCTTGAACTAACAAATAAATAAATGAATTAGACAGGGTGTGCTTTTAAAGGAAAATAATCAACAGGGTGGAATAATATAATTATTCAAAGTTGATTTTTTTTTTTTTTTAAACAGCAGTAAATCTTTTAATCCTCTGATATCCCAGGAATTTCTGATGAACACTAGGTATTTGCTTAAAAATTATGAAACATTTATATTGTGTGAACAGGAAGGGAAAAAAATGGGTGAAAATTACAGTTATGGCAACATAGCAGCACTAAACTGGCCCTTGGACTTAAGATATTTCTTAATTTGGATCTACCTTCATATGTGTGTGTGTGTGTGTGTGTGTGTGTGTGTGTGTGTGTGTGTGTGTGTGTGTGTGTGTGTGTGTGTGTGTGTGTGTGTGTGTGTGGTAATCTCACGTTCAGTGCGGATGTAGAATATGGAAAATAAGGTGAACTTTTTTTCTTGACCAATCAGATCACACATTAGGGGAGAGAGGAAAGAAAAACACAAAAGATAAAGCACACTTGAAAATGTGTCTGGTGTTGAAACGATTATGAGATAATATGAGATAATATTTGATGCAACAAGATTAAGAGAATAAAGTCATAAAAAATGTAGTGTTTTAAGAACAAATTGTCAATATTTCAAGAATGAAAAAAATATTTAGAGGAAAAATTTTCGATATTACAAGAAAAAAAAGTCTGGCGACTGAAGTCAGTGAGTCGATACGGATGTCAAAAAATTTTATTATTCTGGAAAAAAATCTATGACTAGATGTATAGATAAAAAGAACTAACTATAACACTGTGATGAAATAATGCGTAAACATTTCTCGTGCTAAAATGCGACTTCATTCTTTAAAATATTACAGACTTATTCTTTAAAACCCAAGCTACGTCCAAATTCTCTCTCTGTCTCGCTATAAACAGCACCTGAGATCAGAGTGTGTCCCAAATTGTATTTAAAATTGAAGACTCTGGCGGTCTAATATTCTGATATATTTTCCGAGGGTTGATCGGTGGCCACTTTTTTTTAGCTTGGATTACCCACAGTTCCTTGTGTGAGGGTGGAGTTGAGTTTGTACCGGTTTGCTTCACCACATCTAAATGAAATAAATCTAGGGGACGATAAATGACACGATATAGTAGACGTGATATGAAGAATAATGAACGAAAAAAATCTTGAATGCAGAGAGGAGTATGTTTACGGTGACGGTTATTACGTAATATCCCAGTACTTACCTAATAAACTCTTGCTACACACTCAAGTGTATGTATTTTCCTCACCAAATGAGCACATCATTATACTACATAGTAGAAGTCGACAGAATTGGGATGTAGAATTACATTTTTTTCCAGAGTTACAGAAACCCTAATTCCTGCTGCATTAACCAACCATGCTAGGCTTTGCTAGCTACATCATACATGCTAGAATACGCTAAACACATTGTTTGAGATTGAGGCAGTATTTGTATTTAGTTTTTTTTATTAGCGTTAAAGAGGTGCTTTGAGTGATGAACTTAGACGGATAGCACAAAGACGAGTTTTTACAAAATTTTCATTCCACCTTTGTATAAATTAATAACACATCTACCTTTACTTACTGTACCTAAACGTCTTTATCTAGCCTGCCTGCCAAACTCAAACTCTAACTATACTCTGAATGTAGAAGATACTCTCACTGTACTCTCCTTTCCTAAGAGTCTCTGCCCACACCAGAGGACCTCACGTCTTTTACAAACCAACCAACAAACAAACAAACAAACGCTGCCATTTCAGTAAGGTTGTGTGTCTTAAAGCGGTTCATGAAGCATCATCACTGCCAAAGACGCTTATAGAAAAACGAGAGAAACAAAACTAAATACATTCTGAAGGACTCATCGCTCCATAATCAGCTCATCATCAGTGTGAGGCGAGGCGAGGCGAGGTGAGGCACCTGCCTGTGAGGAAGTCTTTCTCTCTCCTCCGCCTCTGTGTGATCCTGCTTTGTGAAACGATACAAAGTGTGTAACAGTTTGTGTATTTATCCTCACTGCAGTCATGAAGCACATAGAGAATGCTGTGTAGAAAATCCAGAGTGATTATTATTATTATTATTATTATTATTATTATTATTATTATTATTATTATTATTATTATTATTAGAGGCACAACAAGCACAAATCTATGCATGGGACATTTCTATACACGGATTTTACAGCTTTTAGGGGTTTATTTTTGTTTTTATCCAGAAATAAAGATATTAGAAATGATGAATGAATATAGAGATGTCATTTCCCAAATCAAACAATAAACGACTCAGTAAAGCAGAGTCCTGGTTTTATTTTTCTACACTTTGACACCTGTAAAGTTTTGGCACCCCTTTTGTCTTGTGATTCAAGATCCTGAAGCTTGTGGCCAGAAAAGTAAACGTGAAGATACAAAGTGACATCATTACCTACTGTAAGGGAAGCTTCTGATCTGAAGCCTTCAATTCATTTTGTGTGTTTAGCGCTTATAACATTTTGTTTCAAAGCAGCTTTACATAAGTATAGAAATAGAAAAAAAATGTAAATTTTAATGTTTAAATTTAACTTGCATCTTAATTCTAACAATTTTCTCTAATGAGCGAACTGGAGGCGACTGTGGTGAGAAAAACCCCCTGAGAAACCTTGAGAGGAACCAGACTCAGAAGTGAACCTCATACTCACTTGGGTGACACCAGGAAGTGTATTTATTAATCATTATTAAATCATTATAAACACCAGAGAGTGTGATTATAAATCATTATAAACACCAGAGAGTGTTATTAGAAATCATTATAAACACCAGAGAGTGCGATTATAAATAATTATAAACACCAGAATATACTGTAACCCGGAGCTCATGAGCAACTCTTTATTTATTATCTTAACATCTGAGATAATCATACAATTAACACCAGCTCCTCCATTTTTAATAAAAAGTGTAGAACTAGGAGAGATGATGCTGCAGCACCGGACTCAATGTCCCAGAATGCTGTGGTTTGGAAGATGATGAGTTTGAGAAGAGTGAACAGATGAGGAGGTGAGAGAGCTAGATTACAAATGTAAGGGACTAAAGTGCCGCTGCATTGCTCTCTGTAGCATAAGATGAGGCGAGGGCTAATTCACATTGGCATCATTATCAGCAGGTAATCAAAAGGCATTGTGGGTAATGAAGGAAAAAGAAATTACATAGAAATGACTAAATTAAATATGACATAAATGACAAAAGATTTATTTTATATACATTATTGATGATGTGTTTCTTTTCAGTGAATTTTTAAACACATTTTACTGTTTTTAAAATAAAACATTGGCAGATTATTTTGTTCATCTGAAACATTTTTGCCAACATCTAGAAATAAGCAAATGCATCTTCCAATAAAATAAATAAATTAATAAATTAATAAATTAATAATAATAATAATAATAATAATAATAATAGTATTTGTCTTGCAGTTATCTGAATAAAAAATAGTAATTAAATTTGACTACATCTATTAAGATCTATATTAAGATTAAGTCATCTTTTTGCAGTGAGTAAATCTTATCACACACACAATCACATGCTCATACTCGTAAATCTCAGACATCGAAAAATATATTTATATATAATTTGGCATTCGGGTTTAATTATTCTACAGGAGTAACAGTTGCATCACATAAATGATTAAATGAAAAAAAAAAGCTCATATTATATACAAGTATAACAAAATCTTTACAAATCAGTTAAAAGGTCTGAAGAAAATATCAGCTTCGTAAGGTGACCCCATAAGATATACAGTACACAGCATCATCATGTCCAGTGTTTATGTAGCATGAGAAAATGTCCCGACGTGAATCATGACGTATTTTAGTAATCTTCAAACAGGTCCTGGTTCGGCCTTCGGGATACATTCTCTTCTGCTCTCAGCTTATTTTTGTAATTTAAAACCACACATTTTTTTTTTTATCAATGAATAATGAACTGGACTGAACTAAGGACTCTTAAAGCCGTCTACAAGAAGAGCCAGAGCCGATTCTACTTTCTGAGGAGACGGAGGTCCTTCGACATCTGCAGGACGATGCTGAAGATGTTCTGGTGTAGACAGTGCAGTTTTTTTTTTGCTGTTGTATACTGGGGCAGCGGACTAAAGGAAGCTGATTCCAACAGACTGAACAAACAAACGTAGAGACGGTGATGTTGTGGAGGTAGAACTGGACTCTCTGACTGTAGTGTCAGATAGAAGGATGTTGTCTAAGCTAGTGATCATCTCAGACATCATCTTCCACTCGCACCACAATGTCCTGGACTTATACAGGAGTACGTTCAGTCGCAGACTCATTTGACCAACGCGCTCCACAGAGCATTACCTTCTGTCTTCTTTTGTCTCCTTCTGTGTCTGATAAGAACTTTGACTTCATTGACCTGTGTGTCTGTGTTCCTCTGCTGCCCTCTAGCGTCAAACACAATTACACTCATCTCCAAATCATCCGCAACGTCCAACATTTTTATTTACTGTCATTTATTAAGCTGCAAATAACAAAAAGCGACCAAACATTCGTTGTACAAAAAAAGGCAACAAGCAACAAGACACAGGGACAAAAAACAGGAAATGGTCTAAAAATCTCTATTAAAATAACTATCTGCAGTCGGCCATTATAAAAAAGAAAAAAAGAAAACACTTTAAACTTCATCGTCTGTTGCAGTCTTTTGCCAGGAAGAAATTAAATATTCAGCAGATGTGAGAACCGGTCTTGATGAATCGGCTCTGAAAATAGAGCCTCTAATGCATTATAGAGAACAGAGCAGGAAGGAGAACAGACTACAAGACGATAATATGTGATGAAGGAAGAGGAAGAAGAACCCAAAAAAGAGCAAGAGTATATTATCACTAATCTAACAGAAGATACACACTAAACATACAGCAACTAGTGATCTGTGTGTAGTGTGTGTGTGAAGTGCATATGTGTAGTCTGTGTGTAGTGTGTGTAGTGCATGTGTGTGTAGTCTGTGTGTAGTGTGTGTGAAGTGCATGTGTGTAGTCTGTGTGTAGTGTGTGTGAAGTGCATGTGTGTAGTCTGTGTGTAGTGTGTGTAGTGCATGTACTGTATGTGTAGTCTGTGTGTAGTGTGTGTAGTGCATGTACTGTATGTGTAGTCTGTGTGTAGTGTGTGTAGTGCATGTACTGTATGTGTAGTCTGTGTGTAGTGTGTGTAGTGCATGTACTGTATGTGTAGTCTGTGTGTAGTGTGTGTAGTGCATGTACTGTATGTGTAGTCTGTGTGTAGTGTGTGTAGTGCATGTACTGTATGTGTAGTCTGTGTGTAGTGTGTGTAGTGCATGTACTGTATGTGTAGTCTGTGTGTAGTGTGTGTGAAGTGCATGTGTGTAGTCTGTGTGTAGTGTGTGTAGTGCATGTACTGTATGTGTAGTCTGTGTGTAGTGTGTGTAGTGCATGTACTGTATGTGTATTCTGTGTGTAGTGTGTGTAGTGCATGTACTGTATGTGTAGTCTGTGTGTAGTGTGTGTAGTGCATGTACTGTATGTGTAGTCTGTGTGTAGTGTGTGTAGTGCATGTACTGTATGTGTATTCTGTGTGTAGTGTGTGTAGTGCATGTACTGTATGTGTAGTCTGTGTGTAGTGTGTGTAGTGCATGTACTGTATGTGTAGTCTGTGTGTAGTGTGTGTAGTGCATGTACTGTATGTGTAGTCTGTGTGTAGTGTGTGTAGTGCATGTACTGTATGTGTAGTCTGTGTGTAGTGTGTGTGAAGTGCATGTGTGTAGTCTGTGTGTAGTGTGTGTAGTGCATGTACTGTATGTGTAGTCTGTGTGTAGTGTGTGTAGTGCATGTACTGTATGTGTATTCTGTGTGTAGTGTGTGTAGTGCATGTACTGTATGTGTAGTCTGTGTGTAGTGTGTGTAGTGCATGTACTGTATGTGTAGTCTGTGTGTAGTGTGTGTAGTGCATGTACTGTATGTGTATTCTGTGTGTAGTGTGTGTAGTGCATGTACTGTATGTGTAGTCTGTGTGTAGTGTGTGTAGTGCATGTACTGTATGTGTAGTCTGTGTGTATAAATTAATAATAAAATTAAGCAGGGCTCTCAAGTGTGACGCATTGGCTCTCCCGCAACGTACTATCTATCATATATTTAATAAGCCGCAGCACCCAAAACGTATCAGTCCACACCGCTGTCTCTATGGAACCGGGCAGGAACCAATCGCGTCTCCCCTGGAGTTCTTAGTCGAGCCTGACACTTATCAGCCAATCAAAAAAAAGAGGCTACACAATAACCAATCAGAAAATAGCACTATTGTATATGGGTAAGATTTAACGCAACAACCAATGAAAAAAAGCAGATCCTGGAATTGTTCAGCATCATCCTCGTTCACCCACAGAGAAAAGTACTGGAGCTGCGAGCATCACTTTGAGCACAGAGTAAGTCATGATCTCCTGTTTAATGTTACAACTCATTCACAACTTGTTTGACACAAACAATGACATTGTGACTGCTGTTACAGACGTTTCCCAGATCATCAGCAGGAGTTTTTCATGAGTGTCTGTAACTTAGCCAACAGTTTTACAGCCTGTTCACTGACAACACCTGCTCAGAACAAGTAGTCTAGGGCCAGTGGTTCTCAAACTGGGGGCCCTGAGATGGTGCCAGAGGGCCCCGGTTCACTGACAACACCTGCTCAGAACAAGTGCAGGGCCAGTGCAGGGTTTTTCCTGGGTCAAAATTGGTCTTCGGTGGTGAGTGACCGACATGGTCATCCACACACAGCAAAGAGTACCCTAGTACCCACATGATCCGCAAGCGCAATATTGACAATAAATGTTAAATTTAAAATAAATACGAAGAAACAGTTTGTGATTTTTTCTTATCAATTTATTTCAATATAAACACGATCACGGTCAGGCTCAAAGAAAGCGATTACAACTTATTTTACATGTAAACATCATCGATACCAAAGTAAAATGTAATAACATTAGCAGCTAGCTACTAACAGCTTGCTTTGTGCTTTGATCTAGTTTCATCTCGCTCCAGTCTAACTTTAAACTAAATGATTTTATAGGTCATTTACTACACATTGTCATTGGCAATGTGAAGAAGTAATGATTTGTTATACTGTACACCGATTCAGACACTGACGGGCCGATCGCTTTAACCATTCGTTATAATGAATCGGTTCAAAGGACTCATTAGGTCGCGAATCAGACTTTAGCGGACGTGTTGTGTGGGAATCCTGGCTGTTAGGACATCACGAAAGATTTGTCGCACGCACGCATACACACACACGCACGCACACACACGCATACACGCACGCACGCATACACGCACGCATACACACACACGCACGCACACACACGCATACACGCACGCACGCACGCACGCACACACACACACACACACACGCACACGCATACACGCACGCACGCATACACACACGCATACACACGCACGCACACACAGACACGCACACGCACGCACGCATACACACGCACGCACACACAAACACACACACACACACACGCACGCACACACACGCACGCACACACGCGTTTATTTAAAGGTCAGCTGCATGTGCTGCGTGTGCGGATTTCTTGTCACAAATTGTAAGAGAAGATAAGGAAACTTTATTTTGACTGCATTCACACCCAGCGGTAATTCAGCAAAAATATTCTCCGGATGTACCACGTGACATGGATTCGGTCTTCCGAACTTTAGGATCAGTTGATTTTGATGCGAAGGAGAGAGCAAAGAGGAGACGGCCCTAATTCTGATTCTGACTTGTTTCGTTCGTTCGTTTGTTTTTATCCAGTGTCTAAACCACCAAGTCACCATTGGGTGCTCCCATCCTACTGCTGGTTGCCATAATGGCAACGTTTATAAGCAGGTGAAACTTTCTGAAGGACGATTTGGCGTTTTTACCATGATACTTTTTACCATAACTGTTTGTTAGCGTGTGTGTGTTGTTAGCTTGTTTAAGTTTGTTGTTAGTGTGTGTAAGTGTGTTGATGATAAAAAAATCACACACACTAAAAACACACAATAATTTTTTTTTACACAGGCCTACAACAAATTTACAGACTGTAACAACAAATTTACGTAGGCTAATAACAAATTCAAACGTGCTAACACACGATTTTTTGTTATCGTGTGTTTTCAGCGTGTGTAATTTTTTTTATTATGTGTTGATAGCGTGTGCGATTGTGTTGTTAGCGCATGTAATTGTGTTGTTACCATGTGTAATCGTGTTGTTAGCGTGTGTAATTTTGTTATCGTGTGTGGTTAGCGTGTGTAGTTTTTTTGTTACTGTGTGTAAATGTGTTAGCGTGTGTAATTGTGTTAGCGTCTGTAATTGTGCTGTTAGCGTGTATAAATGTGTTGGCGTGTGTAATCGTGTTGTTAGCGTGTGTAATCGTGTTGTTAGCGTGTTTGAATTTGTTGTTAGCGTGTTTGAATTTGTTGTTAGCATGTATACATTTGTTGTTAGCATGTGTAATTGTGTTATTAGCGTGTGTAATTATGTTGTTAGCGTGTTTAATTGTGTTGTTAAATGTGTGTAAGTTTTTTTTGTGTGTGTGTTGTTAGCATGTGTAATTGTGTTGTTAGCGTGTGTAAATGTGTTGTTGGCGTGCGTAAATTTTCTATCAGCATGTGTGTTTTGTTACCGTGTGTTGGCGCGTCCTGAGTTTTACCTTCAGGTGGCAGAGTCATGGGAGGTTTGAGGTAGTACATGTGATATCCATGATCACAGTCATCACAGAACAGGACCTGAGAGTGTTACAGGACACACAAACACACAGACACAGACATTCACTTCACCAGTGTGTGACAAAGACGATGAGCAGAAGAGTTTTTCTAAGCTCTTACGTCATTCTGTGAGGTGCCACACAGGCTGCAGGATTTACACTCGATACACTGCCACTGGTACGTCCAGACTGCATGCAACATGTTCAATATGAACTGGAGACAAGTCAGATGACCTGGATGGTGAAAAGCCAGAGAGCGTGTGTAAATGTAGCTCCCACTGCTGTCTGTGAGGTAAACTGCACTCACACACTTAAATAAACACAAAGACATGTGAGGAATAAAACAATGTGTGTCATGATGTTATAGAAAGTGCATCAGCAGCCGGACAGTGTGACAGACAGAAGCAATTCCTGAAGTGACTGGGGACTGGGCGGCCCTAAGAACAGCAAGGGCCAAACTGCCCCGAGCCATCAGTGAGGCAGGGCGTGAACATGCCCTTTCAGGACAGCGGGAAGACCCATCGCATGATGACAGGGCATACAGGCGATCACGAACTACAAGACAGCTTCACTGCAGCTTCAGCGCTGTTGTTCCTACGTGCTTCAAGACAACCACCATTGTCCCCGTCCCAAAGAAATCTACAGTTTCCTGCCTCAGTGACTATTGTCCCATCGCACTCACACCCATCTTTATGAAGTGCTTTGAGAAGCTCGTTATGAGGCTCATCAAGACCCAGTTACCACGCTCCATGGACGATGCCATTGCCACAGCCCTTCATCTAGCCCTCACCCACTTGGACAATAAAGACACTTACGTACGAATGCTGTTCATAGACATTTGTTCAGCATTCAATACAATCATCCCTCAGCACTTGATTGGGAAGCTGAGCCTGCTGGTACTGAACACCTCCCTCTGCAACTGGATCCTGGACTTCCTGACTGGTAGACCTCAGTATGTCCGGATCGGGAACATCATCTCCAGCACCACCACACTGAACACTGGAGCCACTCAGGTCTGCATGCTCAGTCCATTGCTGTTCACCTTGCTGACTCACAACTGTGCAGCAATATTATCCACATTACCATATTATCAAGTTCATGGATGACAGAGGGACCATTGAGAGCATTCTGACCAGCTGCATCACTGTCTGGTTTGGGAACTGTAACCATCTCAGATCGTGAGGACAGCTGAGAAGATCATTGGAGTCTGTCTTCCCTCTATCAAGGACACTTACACCACACGCTGCATCCGCAAAGCCAACGGCATTGCGGATGACCTTACACACCCCCACCCTACACACCCCTCACACACCCCTCACCCTACACACCCCTCACACACACTCTTCACCCCACACACCCCTCACACACTCTTCACCACACACCCCTCACAAACACTCTTCACTCTCCTGCCGTCTGAAAAAAGGTACCGAAGCATTCTGGTCTTACGAACAGACTGTGTGACAGTTTCTTTCCTCAAGCCATCAGACTCCTTAATAACTGAACTGTACTGAGCACAAATACACACACCAAATACACAGACTTTTGTTATGTAATATAATATAATATATATGCATATATATATATTATATATATAATATAATATATATGCATATATATATTATATATATATATAATATATGCACTTTATGTGGCTAGGACTACTTAGTCCTTAGCTCTGTCTTTGTTTTTATGTAGCACCAGGGTCCTGGAGAAACCTTGTCTCATTTCACTGTGTACTGCAACAGCTATTTATGGTTGAAATGACAATAAAAGCTTTTGACTTGACTTTCTGAAGTAAAAACACTTTCTGAAGTAACAACACTTCTTGAGGTAATGGCACTTTCTGAAGTAATGACACTTTCTGAAGTAATGACTATTAGGATTTGACCGGGGGATATGAGGCAAAGAAGTCTCTTGGAGTCAGGCGAAGGGTGATTTATTAGTGCAAACACGGTGTAAGTAATAAAATAATCCACAAAGAAAAATAAAACTGTACAAAATTTAGAGTATACACAAAATATTTACAAGCTAGTTCAGCTAAATCAATTGACCTGAACCACCTCAGTAAGACCACAGCATTTACTTGGTATACCATCTACTAGTGATGGCCAGTTCGTGAACGAATCGTTCTTTTGAACCGGTTCTTTTTAGTGAACTGGATGAACCGGATTCACCAAATAGGACTGATTCGTTCTAAACAGTTCGCGTCTTGAGTCAGCGCTGATCCACAAGTTACTAAAGTTACTCACTTTCGGTCCGACTCTAAATAGACTAATATCCCGGAGTATATGTAACTCCTGTACACTGAACTGAGACATGTTGTGCTGAGAGAACTGTGAGCGCGAGCTGTTGATACTGCGGATGCGTGAATAACTGAACCGATACAGCGAATCATCAGTACAGATCTGAGAACTGCTTGTTTCAGATGCATCTGAGAACCGACGAACTGATACAGCGAATCATCGGTACACAGATGATTCGCTGTATCATCAGTGTACTGAACTGAGAACTGGTTCTTTCGGACACGTCCGACATACTGAGAACCGATGAGCTGTTGTTACTGCGCATGCGTGAACCTTCAGAGCAAATTATACATATTGGGATATGCATAGTAACTAGTCATAGGCTATTAAACATTTTTATAAAAAAAAAATAAAAAAATCATACAACTGTTCACTCAATATATGTCAGTTAATTTTACTATTGACTGTTGTGCAGGTTAGTCTGTATTTTTATATGCCAACTTTTGTAAGTTGATGGAAGATTAGTTTATTAACTTTATATCTTTAGGACACGTAAAACACCCATGTTTGCACATCGATGCCTGTACTGGGTGTTTTAGTTGCAAAACTTAAATGTAAGAAATGTATTCAACTAAAGTTATGATTACAAAGAACTTTTTGAATGTGTTAAATTGATTGTATTAATATCTGCCAGCAGCGGGATGATGGTATTTCCGTCATTACGTCATGTTTAATGACGTCTTTACTTCAGAACGTAAAAGAACTTGTGAACTGGATTTTTGAACTGGTCCATTAAATCGAACTGTCCGAAAGAACCAGTTTGTGAAAAAGAACTGAACTTCCCATCACTACCATCTACAAACACCAGCTCCTACAATAACCCACACAGATTGACTGTGTGGGAGCCATTTTATTCTCTTAGTTCCGCCCCTGGATCTAACCATTCTAAAATTGGTAGGGGGTTCTCTCCTCTAACAATAGGAACATGGGCTGCAATCATTGGCAACAACATACACGTTAATGAAAATAAATAAACACAAACACACAATTCAACACACATGTCCAACCACCATTAAGACTTTAAACACCAAAACAATACATTTTTATACAGGCATGAACTGGTGACCCATATGATGTCACACAAAAATGGCTGCTCAGCATGGTAAGTGTGTAAAAGTCCCAGATTGTATATTGCACAGGTTTGGTTCAGGAAGATGGAAGCTGGTGAGTGTTTGCAATCTGTGTGTGTGTGTGTATGTGTGTGTGTGTGTGTGTGTGTGTGTGTGTGTGTGTGTGTGTGTCCCTATAAATGATAGCAGATAAAAAAAACTTGTGTCTGTGGTTATTTCAAGTCACAGTGCCTTAAGCTCATCTTACACTGTGACAATGACATTTCTTGAGGTAACTACACATTCTGAAGTCATGACACTTTCTGAAGTCATGACACTTTCTGAAGTAATGACACGAATAACAAGGAGGTCATGTTTAATGATTTCTTATTTGCAGCTTATTATTAATAATAGTTTAATCTGTAGCCTGATTAGTAAGGAAATATTTAATAGTTCATACAATCCATTGTTTTCATTCGGTCTCTTTATTGGTTTATTTTATTTTTTTTAATATCAGAACAGTGTTGAACCCTGGATTCTGATTGGTCCCAAGTGTTGATTAAGTTTCCATAGTAACAGTTCTGACAGAAGAGCAGCCTCAAATAATAGCTTCATATTAATTATTGTTTCTATAGTAACATCTGATTTATTCCACAGAAAAATTAAAATGTAAAAAATGAAGTTTTCTCTAAGGAGTATGTTTATTTAAATCCAGTTTTGTTTATCCCCAGTGTAACAGTCAGAGGTATAAATCTTTAGAAAGAGAAACTAATATGAAGCTCCACTCCTTTAGACATCAATTCAGACATATCAGTTATGCTACTGGTTGAAGATGCATAATTATAATAATAATAATTTTTTAATCATAGTTTTTTAGTGCAAAATGTGGGAAATTATTGGCACCCCAGAATTAATTTGAAATCTACAAGTGTCATCGGGTTATTTTTGTTCTGCTCCATCCAGATGATGATGATGAAAATAATTTATTGGCATCCATTTTCTCTGTTTCATCATTAAGTTGTTACTTCATATAATAACTTAATTTTAAACATTTATTTTTGTTTGTTTGTTTCTATGCTTCTGTTGAGCTGCTTTGAGGCAATGTGAATTGATAAAAGTGCTTTACAAAAAAATTGAATTGAATTGATGTGTCTTTGAGACCAAATGATGTAAAAGATTAAATCAGTATTTAAGCTTTATGTGGAAATGAGTTGGTTTGCTTTGGGAACCGTAGATGCAGATGTGGGCATGTCTTGGCTCATATAGGTGGGTGTGTTTTAGACCATGGATGGGTGGATGGATGGATGGCCATGTCTTTGAGTGTACAGATGGAAATGAGACCTTTACAAGTCCTTAATACTGTAGATGTGGGTGTGTCTTTGAGTCTACAAATAGAAAAAAGACCAACTTGAGTGGGTGTGTCCTTAAGACCGTAGATGGAAATTTGAACAGGGATTTGGATAACCATGTATAGAAATGAGAAAAGATGTGTGAGGAATAAATTATTACTTATTTGTTTAAACTTTTAACAAACCGCGAGAGCAAACATCAATATAGAACCCATTATAACTCTTCCTGAAATCCTTCATCCTCTCTTCCTCAGGATCACATCTACAAGCTGATGAAGAGCGACAGCTACATCCGGTTCTTACGCTCCAGCACTTACCAGGACCTCCTGCTTGCCAGAAAGAAGGTAAACGTATCACAACAAAGATTTACTGAATTGTGAAGCAGAAACTGTACCAGTGTGCACAAGATTTTAATTTATATTTTTATAAACATGATGATAGTTATTTATTATTAGAAAAGCATTTTGGACTTTATTGTCTTTTAGCACTTCCTCTGAGCGTGTATGTGTTTGTGTGTCTTTTTAAAACAGCCTGAAAGTGAGCAGGGTCGCCGTACGTCTCTGGAGAAATTCACCCGCAGCGTGGTGAGTCTGTAATACCTCACACACATACCCGAATAATCAGACTCTCTCACACAACAGCAACAAATAAGAAGGAACAGTATTATAGATGTCCTGTATTTGAACATAATTTAACACCATTTTACTCTCAGCATTCTCCAAACTTTTGCAAAAATAAAGTATTGACACCCTTTGCTTCATTTGGGCCACATACCTATATGAGAATAAACACACCGTGTCTCATCCTGTCATGGCAACAAGACACAGAGATAAAAACATCCTAAAGGCAAATGAACTGCATTTTAGGTTTCATATTATTTTAAACTAAAATTAAACTAAACTAAACGAAAATTATTATTACTATTATTATTATTACTATTATTAGAGGCACAACGAGCACAAATCTATGCATGGTACATTTCTAAAAATGGGTTTTACAGCTTTTAGTGGTTTATTTTTGTTTTTATCCAGAAATAAAGATATTAGAAATGATGAATGAATATAGAGATGTCATTTCCCAAATCCACCAATAAACGACTCAGTAAAGCAGTGTCCTGGTTTTATTTTTCTACACTTTGACACCTGTAAAGTTTTGGCACCCCTTTTGTCTTATGATTCAAGATCCTGAAGCTTGTGGCCAGAAAAGTAAACGTCAAGATACAAAGTGACATCATTACCTAAGGGAAGCCTCTGATCTGAAGCCTTCAATTCTTTTTATTTGTTTAGCGCTGATAACATTTCATATTGTTTCAAAGCAGCTTTACATAAGTATAGAAATATAATAAATAAATTTTAAAGTTTAAATTTAACTTGCATCTTAATTCTAACAATTTCACTCTAATGAGCTAACTGGAGGTGACTGTGGTGAGAAAAAACTCCCTGAGATGATATAAGGAAGAAACCTTGAGAGGGACCAGACTCAGAAGTGAATCTCCTCCTCATTTGGGTGACACCAGAGTGTGTGATTATAAATCATTATAAACAACAGAGTGTGTGATTTATAAATCATTATAAACACAAGAGAGTATGATTATGAATCATTATAAACACCAGAGTATAACCCGGAGCTATTTATGTTTATCTGAGATAATCATAGAATTAACACCAGCTCCTCCATGCTGAAGCCTACAAATATACAGTTACAGCATACAAAGTGTTATTTTGTGTATTGATTAAGAGGTAGTTTTCCTCATAGTCTTTAAACGTTTGCCATCTTCTCTTCCACTATCTGAAATCTTCATGAACTTTAGGTTAATAAAAAACATAGAACTAGGAAAGATGATGCTTCTGCAGCACCGGACTCAATGTCCCAGAATGCTGTGTCCCTGGACTTTGCGTCTGTGAGACTTTTTTCTTGTTTTGTCTCCTTCTGTGTCTGATAGGAACTTTGACTAATGTACTTCATTGACCTGTGTGTCTGTGTTCCTCTGCTGCCCTCTAGCGTCAACCACAATTACACTCATCATGTCCAGCATTTATACTTATTGTCATTTATTAAGCTGCAAACAACCAAAAGAGACCAGAACATTTGTTTGACAAAAAAAAAAGGCAACAAGCAACAAGACACAGGGACAAAAAAAAACAACCAAAAACAGGAAATGGTTTAAAAATCTCTACTAAAACCATCTGCAGTCGGCCATTATGAAAAAGAAAAAAACTTTAAACTTCATCGTCTGTTGCAGTCTTTTACCAGGAAGAAATTAAATATTCAGCAGATGTGAGAACCGTCTTGATGAAATGTCTGAAAATAGAGCCTCTAATGCATTATAGAGAACAGAGCAGGAAGGAGAACAGACTACAAGACGATAATATGTGATGAAGGAAGAGGAAGAAGAACCCAAAAAAGAGCAAGAGTATATTATTACTAATCTAGTGTGTGTGTGTGTGTGTGTGTGTGTGTGTGTGTGAAGTGCATGTGTGTGTAGTGCAGAGGTGGCAAAAGTACACACATCCTTTACTCAAGTAGAAGTAGAAGTAAAAAGTAGAAGTAGTGACTACACTCTTTTACACCAGTCACATGGGGAAAAAGCCGCACACTGATAGGATGGTAGGCTGGAAACAGCGCTCAATGAGAAGAAATAATACTAAAAGTAACGAGTCCGTTTTGAAAATGTAAGAAGTAAAAAGTACAGATATTTGTGTAAAAATGTAATGAGTAAAAGTAAAAAGTTGTCCGAAAAATAAATAGTGGAGTAAAGTACTGATACCAGAAAAACTTACTTAAAAAACACCAAAGGCAACTAAATATCAAAAACAAGTGCTTTTATTGTACAAATGTGGGAGGATTTCAAGGCTTCAAGAGGGGGCAAGGCCAAAATAACAAACATAAACCCTCTAACTATTAGAAACAAACTAACTAGACTACAAAAGAAAAGAAAAACAAAAAAATTTATCGTGCATTTTTAGCATGTGTAATTTTTTGTTATCGTGTGTTGTTAGCATGTGAATGTGTTGTTAGCGTGTGTGAATGTGTTGTTAGCGTGTGTGAATGTGTTGTTAGCATGTGTGAATGTGTTGTTAGCATGTGTGAATGTGTTGTTAGCATGTGTGAATGTGTTGTTAGCGTGTGTGAATGTGTTGTTAGCATGTGTGAATGTGTTGTTAGCATGTGTGAATGTGTTGTTAGCGTGTGTGAATGTGTTGTTAGCGTGTGTGAATGTGTTGTTAGCATGTGTGAATGTGTTGTTAGCGTGTGTGAATGTGTTGTTAGCCTGTGTGAATGTGTTGTTAGCCTGTGTGAATGTGTTGTTAGCCTGTGTATTTTTTTATCATGCGTGGTTAGCATGTGTACTGTAATTTTGATGTTACCATGTGTAATTGTGTTAGTGTTATGAATGAAACACTTCTGGTTACTACTTTGTTTGTATCTGTCCTACGATTCTCTGCCGCCTGCCCCAACCCTTTGCCTGTTATATTAATTACGATTTCTGTCTACTCTGCATTGTTGTGTTTGCCTACGTCTACCTTTGCCTGTTGTACTACGAACATTCTTAATAAAACCTGCATATGGATCCTCAGCCTTATGACGCTTCATTAAGGAAGACTTCACCACCAGACGATCCAGCAGTGATTTCCAAGCTCTCGATGGAGCTTGCATGTGCCATGGAAAATGGAAAAGTTGCCTTTTGTGGTGTTTCGTCATTTTTGTCACATGACCTGTTTGGAGAAATCTCGAAGTCAAGTCTTATACAGTACTTCAGAAGAACTCTTATTCTTATTAAGAAGTTATTCTTCCTCAGGCTATAGCAGCTATTGATTCCTATGTTTGTACAATCAAGGGAATGAAGGACAAACCAGTGAGAAATGGAAAGTTGGAGGAATTTCTCAATTACACAAACTTAAATTCAGTTTCTCAGCATGATGATGTGGTTGAGTAGGACAAAGCTCAAAGAGGAAAACAGACAGAAGGCAGAAGAAAGCGGCGTCATCTGACTACACAGGTGTTTCCTTTCAAAACATTCCACTAAAAGGCTGTGATCTCCCAGGTTTCAGTGAAGAACTAAACCACCTCATTGACGAAACTGTAGACATTACAGTTAAGGAACTTGAAATGAGGTTTGAGAGACAGAGACAACACACAGCACAAAAACACAAAAAGGGCAGAGATCATCCGATACTTCTCAGTCTTTTGTCATGATTCGTGGCCGGACGACATCCACACTTTTGGAGAAAATGAAATTGACACACTGCTGAAATGGTATCGAGACATCTTGCTGAAAAATGGTTGTGCTGTGCAGGCTGACTGGAGATTGCTGAAGCTCTTTTAAAAGGACAGGTCTCAGATAAATCTTATTGCAGCTTGTGGGAAGTCCTAGTTACAAAAGAGCCCTACTGCACAGATTTCCAGAACGTTTTAGTCTCATCTAGTTGAGTCATCTAGTTGAGATAATGCTTGTCCTACCAATTTCGGCTGCACATTGTGAACGTGGCTTTTCAGCTCAAAACAGTACGCAATTCACTCCGTGTGTCAACACTGGAAGATCTGATCAGGATCAGCACCGAAGGTCCATCACTTGAACAGTTTGATCCAGAACCATGTGTCAAACGCTGGCTTTCTTCAAAAAAAGACGAGGAGGCGGCCAAACTACACTCAGTGGCCAAGTGATGCTGAGATAATTATGGTCGGTGTCACTGGCTCGGATTCTGCATGAAGAGAAATTCTTTTGACTTTAGGGCCTATTTAGTTTGTAAGTTGGAAAAGACATTAAGTTCCCACAACATTCAAGATAAAAATGCTGAAACTGTAAAAGGGGGAGATGTACACACAACGGGATGAATAAAAGTAAGTAATTTAAAAAAATAAGTTTATTGTTATGTGGCTCTTAAAAATTGGCACCTGGTTTTTCCCCCTATAGGAGCCAATGGCACTACTTTGTGACCTCTTTGGAGAAGATATGTAAGAAGTTGGATCTTAGAATGGATGTCGTAGGAGCCACCTTCATGGCTGCAGGAAGCTCAGTGCCTGAAATCTTTGTATCCATTATAAGTGTGTTCATCACTCACAGAGATGTTGGAGTAGTAACCAACAATGGCTCGGCAGTCTTCAACATCCTCTGCATTATTGGAGTGTGTGGGATTTTTGCTGGACACGTGGTGCTGTTGACGTGGTGGGCCGTGTTTCGTGTTCAGTCTACTACATCCTGTCTGTTGTCACACTGATTGTCTTTAGCTATGATGAGAAGATTGTATGGTGGGAAAGCTTGGTGTTGGTGGTCATGTACAGTATATGGGATACATTCACCATGCAGACTTTTTTTTTACTGGAAAAGTGAAGAAGAATGTTGATAACGGGAACGCAACATTCGGACACAAGCTATAGGACGTCAAACCTAGTAAGACCTACAATCGAGTCTCAGTGATCATGGTAGACAAGATCATCGATGCCAGTCCGCGTCATGGTCACCAACCACTTCGGACCCAAAACTCGCCTGTGCATGGCTAGATGTCTCATTATTACATTTTTTTTATCGTGTGTAATGTTGTTGTTAGCGTGTGTAATTATGTTGTTAGCATATGTAAATGTGTAAGCATGTGTAATTGTGTTGTTATCGTGTTTAAATTTGTTGTTAGCATGTGTAATTGTGTTGTTAGCATGTGTATTTGTGTTGTCAGCGTGTGTAATTGTGTTGTTAGCATGTGTGTTTGTGTTGTGAGCGTGTGTAAATTGTGTTGTTAGCGTGTGTAAATTGTGTTGTTAGCGTGTGTAAATTGTGTAATTTTCAACGTTTCCGGGCAGCACTTTGCAGTTCGAAAAAAAAAAGAAAAAAATTCCGCTGCACAAAAGGCCATCAAGTGCATCTCAGAGAACAGCGCGGACGCGCTTCACACCGCGAGCGGGCACGCGCGCCATACAACCAAGCTAGGTTGCACATGCCCGTTGATCCGATATAATTGTTGAGCACCCTTGCTCACATTATTTATGTGCGTTATTTACATGTAGTTACACTGAGTATAATGCTGTTTGTTATAATTGTTTGGTGTTAAGGCAAATTTTGAATGTTGTTTTGCACTTTCTTATTTATTATTATATATTATATAAATTCTATATTAATGTTAAATAATTAATTGTTAAATGTAGTATAGAGTCTGTGTTCTATCTCACAAAGAAGCACCGTCCTGCCTCCTCTCTGGCATACCCATGGGAACTGAAATAAGATGTTTTGGAGTGGGTTCCTTTATTATGTAGAAGTTACTTGTTTAAAAATTATTAAACATTGATAACAGGGAGAAAAACGTGTGAAAATTACAGTTATGGCAACACAGCACCACTAAACTGACCCTTGGACTTAAGATATTTCTTAATGTGGAGCTACCTTTGTGTGTGTGTGGGGGGGGGGGGTCTTTTGCTTTTCACACATAAAAAAAAAACAAAAAACTTTTTTTTTCTTGACCAATCAGGTCACACATTTGGGGAGAGAGGAAAGAAAAACACAAAAGATAAAGCACACTTGAAATTGTGTCTGCTGTTGAAACAATTATGAGATAATACGAGATAATATTTGATGCTACAAGATTAAGAAAATAAAGTCATAAAAATTTAGTTTTAAGAACAAATTGTCTATTTCATAAATGAAAATAATATTTATAGGAAAAATTTGTGATATTATGAGAAAAAAGTCTGAACGACTGAAGTCACTGACTCAGTACAAATGTCAAAAAACTTATTATTCAGGAAAAAAAAATCTATGACTAGATGTATAGATAAAAAGAACTAAATATAACACCGTGATGAAATAATGCGTATACATTTCTCATGCTAAAATGTGACTTCATTCTTTAAATATTACAGACTTATTCTTTAAAACCCAAGCTACGTCCAAATTCTCTCTCACCGTCTCGAGATAAACAGCACCTGAGATCAGAGAGTGTCCCAAATTGTATTTGAGATAGAAGACTCTGGTGGTCTAATATTCTAATATTTCAGGTATATTTTCTGAGGGTTGATCGGTGGCCATTTTTTGTTAGCTAGGATTACCCACAGTTCCTTGTGTGAGGGTGGAGTTGAGTTTGTACCGATTTCCTTCACCACATCTAAATGAAATAAATCTAGGGGACGATAAATGACACGATATAGTAGACGTGATATGAAGAATAATGAACAAAAAAAAATGCTTGAATGCAGAGAAGAGTAAGTTTACTTTGACCGTTATTACGTAATACCCCAGTACTTACCTAATAGACTCTTGCTACACACTCAAGTGTATTTTACTCACCAAATGAGCACATCATTATACTACATAGTAACATTGGGATGTAGCACTACAGTACATTTTTTCCAGAGTTACAGCAACCCTTATTCGTGCTGCATTAACCAGAATCCAGAGCTCATGCTAGGCTTTGCTAGGATACGATAAACACGTTATTTGAGATTGAGGCGGTATTTGTATTTTTTTTATCAGCACAATGTGTGAAAATGGTGTTAAAGAGGTGCTTTGAGTGATGAACATAGACGGATAGCACAAAGACGAGTTTTTACAAAATGTACTTCATTGACCTGTGTGTCTGTGTTCCTCTGCTGCCCTTTAGCATCAACCACAATTACACTCATCACATCCAGCATTTTTATTTATTGTCATTTATTAAGCTGCAAATAACAAAAAGCGACCAAACATTCGTTGGACAAAAAAGGCAACAAGCAACAAGACACAGGGACAAAAAACAGGAAATGGTTTAAAAATCTCTACTAAAATAGCCATCTGCAGTCGGCCATTATAAAAAAGAAAAAACTTTTTAACTTCATCGTCTGTTGCAGTCTTTTGCCTGGAGGAAATTAAATATTCAGCAGATGTGAGAACCGGTCTTGATGAATCGGCTCCGAAAATAGAGCCTCTAATGCATTATAGAGAACAGAGCAGGAAGGAGAAGAGACTACAAGACGATAATATATGATGAAGGAAGAGGAAGAAGAACCCAAAAAAGAGCAGGAGTATATTATTACTAATCTAACAGAAGATACACACTAAACATACAGCAACTAGTGATCTGTATGTAGTGTACGCATGTGTGTGTGTAGTGTACATGTAGTGTGTGTAAAGTGCATGTGTGTGTAGTGTACATGTAGTGTGTTTAGTCTGTGTGAAGTGCATGTGTGTAGTGTACGTGTAGTCTGTGTGAAGTGCATGTGTGTGTAGTGTACATGTAGTGTGTGTGAGAAGTGCATGTGTGTTTTGTGTACATGTAGTGTGTGTAGTCTGTGTGAAGTGCATGTGTGTAGTGTACGTGTAGTCTGTGTGAAGTGCATGTGTGTGTAGTGTACGTGTAGTCTGTGTGAAGTGCATGTGTGTGTAGTGTACGTGTAGTCTGTGTGAAGTGTGTCTGTGTAGTGCGTGTGTGTGAAGTGCATGTGTGTGTAGTCTGTGTAATATGTGTATTAAATAATAATACAATTAAGTGAAATAAAAACCAATTGGCCAAGTGTGTGTGCCTGTTACATCCGCAGCTAGGCTAGGGTTTGGGGAATGGTGTGATGTGTGGAGGCAGCAAGGTTCAATTCCCAACCTCAGGGCTTTTAACAAACACCAAAAGCAACCCAATATAAAAAAACAAGTTCTTTTATTTTAAAAATGTGGGAGGGTTTCAAGGCTTCAAGAGGGGGCAAGGCCAAAATAACAAACATAAACCCTCTAACTATTAGAAACAAACTAACTAGACTAGAAAAGTAAACAAAACAAAATAAAAGTACAATAATAAACTAACTCCCTAACTAGCTTAAACAAGAGAAAACATCATATGAAAGAAAATGGCACCCACCTCTCTACAAATCCCTTCCCAAATAATTAACAATATTAACTTAACAGGGAAAGAAATAAAAGTATAAACAAAAGTTAACTTACAAAGAAAATGTGTTTTCTTATAGTAGGCAACCTGTACAAGACGGTTAAAACAAAAAAAACATACGTCCTTGGACGTAACAGTGCCAATAAACTTGATTCTGATTTGTTTAGTCCGGTCGTTCATTTTTATCCAGTGTCTAAACCACCATGTCACCAGTGGGCGTGCCCATCCTACTGCTGGTTGCCATAGTGACAACGTTTATAAGCAGGTGAAACTTTCTGAAGGATGATTTAGTATTTTTACCATGACACTTTTTACCGTAAATATAGCGTTCAGCGTCAGTTCAGGCAGGCCACATAGTCAAGCTCGGCTATCAGCTGATGTCAATTTTCTAACCCCGCCCATCAGCTGATCTGATTCCTAAGCGCGCTATTGGTCCATTTCAAACAGGGCGCCCTATTTAAATGCTTTTTTCAGTCTGTCTGCTTGGCTGTTTCCTCTGCATTGCTGCAACCCACCTCCTCCCCTAGCTGCTCCTTGGAACTGTGTTTAACTTAATCAGTGTCATTCTGTTGTCACTGATGCAGGTTCTGTTCTAAATGGGGGAGGGATTTTGTCTGGCTGCTTTCCCAGTTAATGGGAGATTGTTCCCCCACAAAGCTGCTGCCGTTCCCCCTGACTAGCTTTCATGGAGCTCATGAAAAGGAAGGGGAATTCAGAACAGAGCCATACTGCCAAATGTAAATTTCATAAGCTTGCAAATAAACATTTTTAATATTTCAAAGAATTGTCTTTATTTTGACTCAAATAACTGAACTGTTATTAGCGTGTGTGTGTGTGTGTTGTTAGTGTGTGTTTTTTCAGCGCTTGATTTTATTATCGTGTGGCTGAAAGGTAGCCGCTGTCTGTGTGAATGTGTTGTTAGCGTATTTAAATTTGTTGTTAGCGTGTGTGAATGTGTAGTTAGCCTGTGTGAACGTGTTTAGCGCTTGATTTTGTTATCGTGTGGCTGAAGGAGGTAGCCGCTGTCTGTGTGAATGTGTTAGCCTGTTTAAATTTGTTGTTAGCGTGTGTGAATGTGTTATTAGCCTGTTTAAATTTGTTATTAGCCTGTTTAAATTTGTTATTAGCCTGTGTTATTGTGTTGTAAGCCTTTGTAAATTTGTAGTTAAGCTTTGTAAACTTGTAGTTAGTCTGTGTGAATGTGTAGTTAGCCTGTGTGAATGTGTAGTCTGTGTGAATGTGTAGTTAGTCTGTGTGAATGTGTAGTTACCGTGTGTGAACGTGTTTAGCGCTTGATTTTGTTATCTTGTGGCTGAAAGAGGTAGCCACTGTCTGTGTGAATGTGTTGTTAGCGTGTTTAAATTTGTTGTTAGTGTGTGTGAATGGTTTGTTAGCCTGTTTAAATTTGTTATTCGCTTGTTTAAATTTGTTATTAGCCTGTGTTATTGTGTTGTAAGCCTTTGTAAATTTGTAGTTAACCTGTGCGAATGTGTAGTTAGCCTGTGTGAATGTGTAGTTAGCCTGTGTGAATCTGTTTTTAACGCTTGATTTTTTTATCGTGTGGCTGAAAGAGGTAGCCACTGTCTGTGTGAATGTGTTGTTAGCGTGTTTAAATATGTTGTTAGTGTGTGTGAATGTGTTGTTAGCCTGTTTAAATTTGTTATTCGCTTGTTTAAATTTGTTATTAGCCTGTGTTATTGTGTTGTAAGCCTTTGTAAATGTGTAGTTAACCTGTGTGAATGTGTAGTTACCGTGTGTGAATGTGTAGTTAGCGCTTGATTTTGTTATTGTGTGGCTGAACGAGGTACCCGCTGTATGTGAGGTAAACTGCACTCACACACTTTTAAATAAACACAAAGACGTGTTAGAAATAAAACAGTGGGTCATGATGTTATAGAAAGTGAATCAGCAACCGGACGGTGTAACAGACAGAAGCAATTCCTGAAGTAACAACACTTTCTGAAGTAACAACACTTCTGGAGGTGACGACACTTCTTGAGGTGACTGTTGGGAGGGCTGTGCTCGTTCTCTCCATCAGTAGTCTGCTTCACTTACAAAACCCAATTACACATCAAATAAGGCTTTGGCGGGACAAAAAATCGTTTTGGCGACCACCAAAAAATTTTCAATATAGGAGAAACCCTGGTTGGTGGTAAAAGCAAAGAAGTAAAAATTATATTTATTTTGCTGCAGCAAAAGGCATCTTCCATACAGTGTGCCAAGTCTACACAGTGAAGAGGCAAAGTTTAATGATTCAGCTCTCCCTTTTATACCCTAGGTGTGTGCTTGTGTAGCCTGGTATGTGTGTGTTGGTATGTATGTGTGCTTGTGTTTGTGACCTCTCAGTCACCTCAGTAAAGTCAGATCTTATCAAGAATAATTTACCATGAATGCACATACAAACACTCCAAATTAAAATTTCCACTACATTGCCGTCCTTTTTTCCTTTAGGACAAACTATATAAATGAACATTTTAACATGATCATTACTTAAGGCATTCAAAAGACAGGTTTAGATGAAACATCAGATATGATCTTTTCCCTTGGACCTTCCAATGACATTCATTTACTGAAAGAGAAGAATAAAACTACGCAAAGCTAATTTATCCATCTATATTTGTCAATGCCAGAGTATAGTCAATTTGAATTGGATCAGGTGGAAAGTCCACGTCTCGATCTCTAACAGATGTGTGCTCTCGTCTCTTCTCTGTGAGATAGGTTTCCACACGCTACACCGCTTAGAATGTCCAAATAGTGTGCACTGGAGTTTCTTCTCTGTGTCTTAATAATAGGATATTCAGGATGTTACTTGGTGATTGATGTAGACAGAACTAAACTTTAAGTGAACCTTCACCCTTCTTGACGTATATCGGTGCTCAGAGTGCAGGCACTGCCCTTTCGCACTCGTCCCACCTCACCGAGGCTTAGGAACACTACCAGTCTAGGCTGTTTCATGAGTGCGGGTAACCCGTCCCGTCACTTACCTGGACAGAAATGCAGATGGTCTCAAGAGCTAATTTTTCATTGTTAACGGTGGGTTAACTGATTTGTTCTTTTATTCCTGGCCTGGCACTGGTACCCGTTTGCAGTGACTGGAGTGAATCCATATTGCTCTCTCCGCTATTTTCACAGCGCTGGGTGTAGTCAAGAAAATCTGGAACGGACCCAGCCAACGCTTGGCCTTCCAGTTCTTTCTCCTGAAGTCTTTCACCATGATCCACTCGCCAGGCTTCAGGTCATGCAATGCGTCTGCATGTGGTTCAGTAAGCACCTCCTTCACCTGTCTGTGAATATCAGATAACACAGAGAACATGTTTGAGCAATAATTCAACATTTCATCTGCACAATCGCCGATATTGGATCTCTGGCTTCCTGGGGGACCTACTCCTGTGGTTAACGGTCTTCCAAAAAGAATTTCAAATGGACTCAGATTAGCTCTACCTCTTGCTCGCATGTGCATCAACACTATTTCATGACAAGCCTGTTTCAGCGCAGCATCTTTCTGAATAAACAAAACTTCACAAAAAAAATTTTGGGATTAATTAGTAAAGCCTATAACATGCCAATGCAATTTGGCATCACATAGCTGCAATTTGCGCAACTCGCGACACCTGTGCACGCCGCTATTTAAGACGCCGAGTTTCAGTGTGGTAATACGTATCAGTGTGTAGCAGTCTGAGAGGTAATATATAAGCTAAATAGGAGTCAGGAAAATGTTTCCACTTGTAGTTTAGCACAGTAATGTTGTATGACTTCCATTTTTTATTATTATTTGTGAGCCTGATTTCTTTGTTGTATTGTTTGTAGTGACCAGAAAACCATCTTTACCATCCTGTGTATCCTAAGCATTCCGCTTATCCTGTGAAAGATGTGTACTGTGCACCCAGCTTTATTGTCAACAAGAATAAATGAGAGCAAAGGGATTAAGTTTTTCTGTTTTTGAACAAGACACAAGTTCTACATGCCCACTGAACCTTGGACACTTTTAACATCTGTTATCCAACAGTGTAATTGTGTAATTGTGTTGTTAGCCTGTGTAATTGTGTTGTCAGCCTGTGTAAATATGTTGTCAGCGTGTGTAATTGTGTTGTTAGCATGTGTAAATGTGTTGTTAGCGTGTGTACATTTTTTATCAGCATGTGTGTTTTGTTACCGTGTGTAAACGTGTCATGATTTTTACCTTCAGGTGGCGAGTCATGGGAGGTTTGAGGCAGTACATGTGATATCCACGATCACAGTCATCTCAGAACAAGAGCTGATCCTGAGAGTGTTACAGAACACACAAACAAACACACACAGACACACAGTCACTTCGCCAGTGTATGACAAAGACAATGATAAGCAGAAAAGTTTTTCGGTCATTCTCTGAGGTGCCAGGATTTACACTCGACACACTGCCACTGGTACGACCTAACCGCATGCATCATGTTCTCTGTGAACTGGAGACAAGTCGGATGACCTGGATGGAGAAAAAAAAAAGAGAACGTGTAAATGGAGCTCCCACTGCTGTCTGTGAGGTAAACTGCACTCACACACTTTTTATTAAACACAAAGACGTGTGAGGATTAAAACAGTGTGTCATGATGTTATAGAAAGTGAATCAGCCGCCGGACGGTGTGACAGACAGAAGCAATTCCTGAAGTAACGACACTTTCTGAGGTAACGACACTTTCTGAAAAAAACAACACTTTCTGAAGTAACGGTACTTTCTGAAAAAAAAAACGACACTTTCTGAAGTAACGACACTTTCTGAAGTAACGACACTTTCTGAAGTAACGACACATTCTGAGGTAACGACACATTCTGAGGTAACGACACATTCTGAGGTAACGACACTTTCTGAGGTAACGACACTTTCTGAGGTAACGACACCTGAAGTAACAGCACTTTCTGAAGTAACGACACATTCTGAGGTAACTGAAATAAGATGTTCTGGAGTGGGTTCCTCTATTATGTACAAGTTATTTGTTTTTAAAATTATAAAACATTGATAACAGGGAGAAAAAAATGTGTGAAAATGACAGTTATGGCAACACAGCACCACTAAACTGACCCTCGGACTTAAGATATTTCTTAAGCCTCAGAGCCCGACGGCATCATCCGCGACGTCACACGGGACCTCCGATATATATTTATATTATTTAATGAAAGTTTTATCGATTTTCTTACCGTTTTTCCCAGCAGAAAGCTAACGAGCTAGCCATCACGGGGGTGTCTTTGTAGCCTTTACAGAAGGTTTTCTATCCAGCCTGGAACATGTGCATCTTTTGTTCAGCAATAAATCAAAACGCTTACATCCAAGATTTATCCACTTGATGTCCATAATTTATAAATGTTCCGTTATTTCGATGCTAGCTGCCATTTTGGATATCTCATGACGCTTTGCGTGAGGCTTTGACCAATGACAGGCTGACCCGTCAGCCACGTAGGTGTGCGTCATTACGCATGAACCCCAACTCTGTTATTGTGGAGAGAGCGAGGGGGAGAGAGACGCACGGCAAGTAGTGTTGAGGAGAGAGAGACGCGCGGCAGTTTTGTGGAGAAAGTTTGAGGAAGAAGTTTGAGGAGAAAGTCTGAGGATACACGGAGAACAATGGATCGTCGGAGATATATGGACGCAAATCAAGCGCTGGCCTTTTTTGAAGCCATGCAGGATGATGAATATTCAGGAGAAGAGAGCTTTTTGACTGATGAGGAACTCCATTACCAGGATGGTCTAGACCCCGCTGAAGAGTAAGTGATATTTATTTATTTACTGTAAAAGTATAAATAAAAAAAAAGTAATATGATAAAATAGAAATGCGCACAGTAGCGTTTTCTAAATATAAAAATAATAATTATATTGCCGTTTTCTAAATATGTAAAAAATAAGTTCTGTAAAAGTAGTATTTAGTTTTTCTATGTTTGTTACAGAGTAGTATGAGTTGTGGATTACACTTTGTCCCAGCCATTTTTTTGTCTGAGGTTTAGTGAGTTTACCTAGAGATGAGCAAAAGGATGTTGTAGTCGGGGGTAGGTCACACCTTTTAGCTGTGGAGAGAATGTCTCATGGATGTTGTAGTGGGGGTAGGGCTTTCAACACTTTTAGCTGTAGTGGGTTGGGGGTACAGTATGAATCTCAGCGATTGTTATCTTATGTTTGAAATAAAATACAAAAACACTCATTGATCTGATATGTATGATCTAATATTTTGCTTTATTTATTTGTTTTACAGTCGTGATAATGAAGAAGACACCAGCCCACCCACCCAAGCCAGACAGGAAAGCTCCGATTCTTCCGCTGTGGAGGGCCCTTCCACTTCTGCTGCAGCACCCCAGCCTTCCACTTCTGCTGCAGCACCCCAACAGCTGCCAGGACTAGGATGGCTGCAGTCACGGTCACGAGGGAGAGCGTCGTCAAGATCCAGATCCGGCAGCTTGAGGGGTCAGCAGAGTCCTGAATCCACTAGGTCGAGATCTAGATCACCACAGCCAGCAGCCCCAACTCCATCATGGAACAGTGAGAGTCAGCCAGACATCCCACCAGTGCCCACATCCACACCATTGGACCTTTTCAAACTTTTTGTCAGTGACAGTGCAGCAACCACTTTGTGTAATAACACAAACACAAACGCTGCAAAAAACGTTGCCAGTGGCAAAAAATGTTCCTGGAAAAACTTCACTGTTGAAGAATTTTTCAAATATTTAGGACTGACTTTCTTTTTTGCACTGGTGAGACTGACAAATATCCAGGACTACTGGAGGACAAATACAATTTTCAGCCAACAGTTTCCCCACTCAGTGATGGCACGTGACAGGTATCAGGTCATTTCCTGGAACATCCACATGAGCGACCCTGATGAAGATGTCTACAACGACCGGAAGAGAGGGACACCAGCTTATGACCGGCTGTTTCGTCTGAAGCCCCTTTTAGATGACATCAAATATGCGTGCAGAGCATTTTATCACCCACGGCAGAACCTTTCATTGGATGAGAGGATGGTGGCAACAAAGTCTCACACTGGCATGACGCAATATATGAAGGCGAAGCCAACTAAGTGGGGCTTCAAACTTTTTGTGCTGGCAGACAGCAGCATTGGTTACACTTTAGACTTTGCTGTATACAGGGGGAAGTCTGTGTTTGTTTCTGGTGTAGGACTGGCATACGACTCCGTTATGTCCCTCATGAACAAATCATCCCTAGGGAGTGGCTACAATGTGTATGTAGACAACTTCTACTCAAGTCCAAAGCTATTCATGGATCTCTACAGCATGAACTTTGGAGCATGTGGCACCTACAGGGACAACAGACGAGGATGCCCCTGCACAACCACAAATTCCATGACCAAAAAGGATCCTAGGGGCACCATCAGGTGGATTCGTGACAACCCTCTGGTTTTTGTAAAGTGGATGGACACTCGGGAAGTCTCTGTCTGCTCCACAATTCACCCGGCCTTCTCTGGCAACACAGTTCAGAGAAGGGTAAGAACTCAGGATGGAGGCTGGGACACCAAATCCATTCCATGCCCAACCCCTGTCACTGAGTACAACAAGCATATGGGAAGTGTTGGTCTTTCTGATCAACTCATCCAATACTACTCCGTTCACCATAAAACAATGAGATGGTACAGGACATTGTTTTACCATTTTTTGGACATTGCTGCGACCAACAGCTACTTACTTCACAAGAAGCAGCAGAGAAGCAGCAACAGCCCATGACCCACAGGGGTTTTCTGGAGGAGCTGACAGCCCAACTCTGTGGTGTTACCGTTGCTGTTTCCCCCACCCAGCAACAAAGTGACCATGTACCTGTGCCAACATCTGACCAAACTGATACCAGCAAGAAGGCCTCCTATGGTAGAAGGCAATGTGTGAATTGCAAACAGACAAGGCAGGTCAAACAGGCCACCCCCTGGAAATGCAAAGCCTGTGATGTGGCCCTCTGTGTGATTCCTGATAGGAACTGTTTTGAGGCTTGGCACCTTTAAATATCCAAAATCCAAAGAGGCCAAAAACGCCTGGACTTTTTTTTGGAAAAATGTAAATAGTTTTTGTTCTGTATAAGTTCTCATGTTTATTCCTGAGTTCTAGGACTCCAAAGACTTAAACAAACTGTTTTCCAGAGGAAATATGCTTAGATTTTATTTATTTGTGTGTGTTTTCAATAAATATTTGAGTGATTCAATTTCTGTTTTATGTTTTCATTTGTCTTTATGGTCCCATAACTTATTTTACATTCAGGTGACATCAATGCAACACAAATATACTGACAGTGCAACTTGTCTTTAAAAAAAAGAGGTGTGTCAATTGTCTGTGCACAACAGGGTTGATGTTTTACAAGCTTTTTAGTAAATAAAACCAGGCGGAAAATTAATTGTAAAAATGCCCTTAGGTCTTAAAGGGTTCATTTGGAGCTACCTTTGTGTGTGTGTATCACACATTCAATACGGATGTAGAATACGGAAAATAAGGTGAAAATCATTGTAGTTTTCTTTTGCTTTTCACACTTAAAAAAATCTTTTTTCTTGATCAATCAGATCACACATTATCATGATTATTATGATTATGAGATAATATGAGATAATATTTGATGCTACAAGATTAAGAATGAAATATTTCAAGAATGAAAATAATATTTAGAGGAAAAATTTGCGATATTACGAGAAAAAAAAGTCTGGCGACTGAAGTCAGTGAGTCGATACAGATGTCAAAAAGTTTATTATTCAGGAAAAAATCTATGACTAGATGTATAGATAAAAAGAACTAACTATAACACTGTGATGAAATAATGCGTGTACATTTCTCGTGCTAAAATGCGACTTCATTCTTTAAATATTACAGACTTATTCTTTAAAACCCAAGCTACGTCCAAATTCTCTCTCTGTCTCGCTATAAACAGCACCTGAGATCAGAGTGTGTCCCAAATTGTATTTGAATATTCTAATATTTCGGGTATATTTTCAGAGGGTTGATAGGTGGCCACTTTTTTTTAGCTAGGATTACCCACAGTTCCTTATGTGAGGGTGGAGTTGAGTTTGTACCGGTTTGCTTCACCACATCTAAATGAAATGCGGGAAAAATAAATCTAGGGGACGGCAAATGACACAATATAGTAGACGTGATATGAGGAATAATGAACGAAGAAAAGCTTGAATGCAGAGAGGAGTATGTTAACGGTCTATCCGAGATGGCGCCGGTGAGTTCGGCTGCCATCGCAACTGCTCCAGTTACACGTCGTCTTTTTTTGTTTATTTTATATATTTATTTACATAGAAACCGATTTATTTATACAAGATGGTCATCATTAGATATGACAGAGACATTCTTATATCTATTGGTGTACAATCCACTCACCCTTCGCTGTATTTAACCTGGACCCATGCTGGCCGAGCGAGATCCTGCGGAGGAACAAAAGACGCAACCCGCACCGGCGTCCGCGAGGAAAACGAGCCGGTCTTGGTCCTGTCACATCAACACCCTGGTGTAGAAGGCCCGGCAGCATCTGCGATGCTTAAGGGACTTCAAACTACCCTCTCAGGTGCTAAAGACTTTCTACACCTGCACCATTGAGAGCGTCCTGACGGGTAGCATCACTTCCTGGTTCGGGAACAGCACCATGCAGGACAGGCGAGCCCTTCAGAAGGTGGTGTGGTCAGCTGAACGTACCACCCACACTGAGCTACCTGACCTGCAGGACATCTACAGCACACGGTGCCGGACAGGGTCAGAATTACTATTTTTTATTTCGATAACGGCAAATACGAGATAATGATATAATAATAATAATTATTATTTATTTATTATTATTATTATTATTATGTTCTTATTCTATTGGAAGATTTATTTGCTTATTTCTAGATGTTAGCAAAAATATTTTCAAATGAACAAAATAATCTGCCAATAGAACAAGGACATTTAAAACTTAAAAACAGTAAAATGTGTCTACAAATAGTTTTCAATTCGGTTTACTTTAATCGCTTATTAAGAAAAATTATTTTGATTAGATTTTTATAAAACTCACTGCTCACTAATGTCACCATTTTCTTAGGTATGAAGCAGAGAATGAGTTCAATGAAGCTGATTTAACTGTATTTAGGTGAAGAAGAATCAAAAATCATCACAAACCTTTTTTCAGGAGTCGTTTGGGTGACAAAAGATTCGACTCTTCTTAATGAGCTGGGTCAAATAAATGTACTCACTCAGTGATACACTGAAAAGAAACACATCATCAAAAATGTATATAAAATTAATTCTTTGTCATTTATATCACATTTGATTTAGTCATTTGTTAAGGACGTAACTGTAAATAATGAAAAGAGAAAGCAGATATCATGCATCAGCGTTCTTTTTCTTTTTTAAATAACCAGGAACAGGTAGGTTTACTCTTCAATTAACAACATGAACAATTCTATGTTTTTGTTTTCACACAATTATGAATTGACGTTATTGTATTCATAATCACTTGAATACTCAGTGATATCATTTTCAATATTCAACCTACAGTGTCAAAGTACATGCATTTTTGGTAAAACAGGGCTCTCAAGTTTCAGGCAAAAGTGATATTTCCAACCCCCAGCAAACACCCCCAAACCACCCCTGACACCAACCCACCCCAACTCCCCAAAAATAAAATAAACTGTTTCACCAGGATCACTGACCACATTTTAACCAAATACAAAGTATTTGTTCAATTTCCATTTATTAGTGTGTGTGTATGTGTGTGTGAGAGAGAGAGAGATTATGACTGGTGTTGTTAATTGTAAACAAACCCCTCCACCCCAGCAAACACCCCACCCCGCCCCCACCAACCCAACACCGCAACCCCGCCCCCGATCAAGGACCACATTTTAACCAAAGTATTTGTTCAATTTCCATTTATTAATGTGTGTGTTTATGTGTGTATATATGTGTGTGTGTGTGTTTATGTGTGTATATGTGTGTGTGTAAGAGATAGATAGATAGATAGATAGATAGATAGATAGATAGATGGATAGATGGATAGATAGAGATTATGACTAGTGTTGTTTATTGTAAGCAAACCCCCCACCCAACCCCACCAACCCAACAGCGCCCCAACCCACCCACCCCAAAAAATGTTTCACCAGGATCACTGACCACATTTTAACCAAATACAAAGTATTTGTTCAATTTCTATTTATTAATGTGTGTGTGTGTGTGTGTGTGTGTGTGTGTGTGTGTGTGTGTGTGTGTGTGAGAGAGAGAGAGAGATTATGACTGGTGTTGTTTATTGTAAGCAACCCCCCCACCCCCACCCCAAAAAGTGTTGAAGTTTTGTTCAAACCAACAATCAAAAATACCCCCTCTAATGAATGTGGGTTCTTTCATTGGTTGTTGCGCTAAATCTTACCCAGATACAGTAGTGCTATTTTCTGATTGGCTGTTGTGTAGCCTCTTTTTCTGATTGGCTGAAAAGTGTCAGGCTCGACTAAAGAGCTCCAGGGGAGACGCGCTTGATCCGTGCGCGGTTCCATAGAGACAGCGGTGCGGACTGATACATTTTGGGTGCTGCGGCTTATTAAATATATGATAAATAGTCCGTTTTTCTGCGTGAGAAATACAATGTGTTGCGGGAGAACGTGACAAAAGACCGAAATGCGTGACACGTGACAGCCCTGCTGAAATGTTCAATTAAACTATTTCAATAAACATCTCATTAAACATTTGTTCTCTTTTCTTCATGTCATTACATACAAGAGTTTAACACACAATATTCATAACTTACAGCACTCTTTTGTAAGATGGCAAAAATGAATTATAATCAATATTTATTTCCATCTTTCTTTTTTTTTTACCTTATTGAATACACGTGGCTGCTGGCCGCCATTTTACACGTCTATGCAGCACGTGGTGAAATACATCACTCAATTTATCACCAAATTAGATTTGAAATATCAATATTCTCTTATGAGACCCTTACGTGTGGACTTTAGTTGAATATTGGTTCTTAAAAAGTTTAACATACCTGTAAATAATGAGAAGAGAAAGCAGATATCATGCATCAGTGTTCTGGCGCTTTTATTACTGATCTTTTGACCAGAACGTAACTACTCTCTCTTTATAAGGTGTCATGCGCCCCCTACAGGCTGTTTACCTTCATATCTGAACCTGAGATGAGACAAAAAATGTAAGGGAGTTTTTTTATTTTATGTTTTTTTTTAACTAAGAGTCCCTCATTTTCATCCCTCTACACATTTCTATGTTTTTCCTTCAGTACCCATAATGCCTTTTGATTACCTGCTGATAATAATGGCAATGTGATTTATCCCTCGCCTCATCTTATGCGACAGAGAGCGATGCAGCGGCGCTTTAGTCCCTTACATTTATAATCTAGTTCTCTCACCTCCTCATCTGTTCACTCTTCTCAAACTCATCATCTTCCAAACCACAGCATTCTGGGACATTGAGTCCGGTGCTGCAGCATTATCTCTCCTAGTTCTACGCTTTTTATTAACCTAAAGTTCATGAAGATTTCAGATAGTGAAAGAGAAGATGGCAAACCTTTAAAGACTATAAGGAAAACTACCTCTTATTAAATACACAAAATAACACTTCATATGCTGTAACTGTATATTTGTAGGCTTCAGCATGTAGGAGCTGGTGTTAGAGCTATGATTATCTCAGATGTTAAGCTAATTTAATAGTTGCTCATGAGCTCCGGGTTATATTATGGTGTTTATAATGATTTATAATCACACTCTCTGGTGTTTATAATGATTTATAATCATACTCTCTGGTGTTTATAATGATTTATAATCACGCTCTCTAGTGTTGATAATGATTTATAATCATACTCTCTGGTGTTTATAATGATTTATAATCACGCTCTCTAGTGTTGATAATGATTTAATAATAGTTTATTATCAAACTCCATGGTGTTTATAATGATTTAATAATTATTTATTATCACACTCTATGGTGTTTATAATGATTTATAATCATACTCTCTGGTGTTTATAATGCTTTATAATCATACACTGGTGTTTATAATGATTTAATAAGGATTTATAATCATAATCTCTGGTGTTTATAATGATTTAATAATGATTTATAATCACACTCTGGTGTCACCCAAATGAGGATGAGGTTCACTTCTGAGTATGGTTCCTCTGAGTGTTTCTTCCTCAGATCATCTCAAGAAGTTTTTCCTTCCCACAGTCGCCTCCAGTTCGCTCATTATAGAAAATTGTTAGAATTAAAATGTAAGTTAGATTGTAACTTTAAGCTTTCAAATTTTTATTCTATTTCTATACTTATGTAAAGCTGCTTTGAAACAATATGAAATGTTATAGGCGTTAAACACATACACAAAATGAATTGAAGGCTTCAGATCAGAGGCTTCCCTTACAGTAGGTAATGATGTCACTTTGTATCTTCACGTTTACTTTTCTGGCCACAAGCTTCAGGATCTTGAATCACAAGACAAAAGGGGTGCCAAAACTTTACAGGTGTCAAAGTGTAGAAAAATAAAACCAGGATTCTGCTTTACTGAGTCGTTTATTGGTGGATTTGGGAAATGACATCTCTATATTCATTCATCATTTCTAATATCTTTATTTCTGGATAAAAACAATAATAAATCTATAAACAATAGATTTGTGCTTGTTTCTCTAATAATAATATTAATAATAATAATAATAATAATAATAATAATAATAATAATAATAATAATAATAATAATAGGGGCATGGTGGCTTAGTGGTTATGGAACCGGGCGCGTCTCCCCTGGAGTTCTTAGTCAAGCCTGACTCTTATCAGCCAATCAAATATAGAGGCTACACAACAGCCAATCAGAAAATAGCACTATTGTATCTGGGTAAGAGTTAACACAACAACAATGAAAAAAAAGCAGATCCTGGAATTGTTCATCATCATCCTCGTTCACCCACAGAGAAAAGCACTGGAGCTGCGAGCATCACTTTGAGCACAGAGTAAGTCATGATCTCCTGTTTAATGTTACAACAAATTCACAACGTGTTTAACACAAACAATGACATTGTGACTGCTGTTAGAGACGTTTCCCAGATCATCAGCAGGAGTTTTTCATGAGTGTCTGTAACTTAGCCAACAGTTTTACAGCCTGTTCACTGACAACACCTGCTCAGAACAAGTAGTCTAGGGCCAGTGGTTCTCAAACTGGCTGGTTCCTTTTTTCAAAGGTGACTGGATTGAACCAATTTGGGAGGCTATCAAAGATCCCAGCCTTCGTTTTTGCGCTTCCAAATTCTAATGCTGATGCCCAGAGGTATTTTCGATGGTCGGTTTGAACAAAACCTCAACACGAAACAGCTTGTCTCTGGACGGGACATTGTCCTCAATCATGACCCTAAAAATGGCTGGACTTGAGCCGAACTGTTTTAAATGGGAGCAATAAACAACACCAGTCATAATCTCTCTCTCTCTCTCTCTCTCTCTCTCTCTCTCTCTCTCTCTCTCTCTCTCTCTCTCTCCCACACACACAGAAATTAATAAATGGAAATTGAATAAATACTTTAGATTTGGTTAAATTGTGCTCAGTGATCCAAGCACAACACTCCCAGGGTTGTTTTTTTTTAATGGGGAGGATGTCACTCTTGACCGTCCTGCAAGTGTCATGATGTTATAGAAAGTGAATCAGCAGCTGGACGGTGTGACAGACAGAAGCAATTCCTGAAGTAACGAGACTTCTTGAAGTAACGACACGTCTTGAGGTAATGACACTTTCTGAAATAACGACACTTTCTGAAGTAATGCAACATCTTTAGGTTACAACACCGCTTGAGGTGATGACACTTTCTGAAGAAACGACACTTTCTGCAGTAACGACACATTCTGCAGTAACGACACGATCTGAAGTAACAACAAATCTTAAGGTAATGACACTTTCTGAACTAACGACACTTCTTGAGGTAACACTTTCTGAATTAACAACATTTCTTGAGTTAACAACACTATAAATAATTATTAAATCATTATAAACACCAGAGTGTACGATTATAAATCATTATAAACACCAGAGTGTACGATTATAAATCATTATAAACACCAGAGAGTGTGATTAGAAACATTGTAAACACCAGAGTATAACCCGGAGCTCATGAGCAACTCTTAAATTAGCTTAATATCTGAGATAATCATACAATTAACACCAGCTCCTCCATGCGCCTTGTTATTTTGTGTATTGATTAAGAGGAAAATGACCTCTTAATCAAGACAGACATACAGACAGATAGATAGATAGATAGATAGATAGATAGATAGATAGATAGATAGATAGATAGATAGATAGATAGATAGATAGATAGTCAGGCTAAAATGCATTCATCCCTTTAAAATGATTAAATTATTTGAATTAAATAACAAACATGCAATATGGTAGGACAAAAAAATAATTATTATTATTCATTTATTTAGAGCAGACTCGTCCCTGGACTTTGCCTCTGTGTGACTTTTGTCTTGTTTTTTCTCCTTCTGTGTCTGATAGGAACTTTGACTTGATTGACCTGTGTGTCTGTGTTTCTCTGCTGCCCTCTAGCGTCAACCACAATTACGTCCAGCATTTTTATTTACTGTCATTTATTAAGCTGCAAATAACAAAAAGCGAAAAGAACATTTGTTGGACAATTGGACAAAAAAGGCAACAAGTAACAAGACACAGGGACAAAATAAAGATACACACTAAACATACAGCAACTAGTGATCTGTATGTAGTGTGTGTGTGTGTGTGTGTGTGTGTGTGTGTGTGTGTGTGTGTGTGTGTGTGTGTGTGTGTGTAGTGTGTTTGAAGTGCACGTGTGTAGTGTACGTGTAGTGTGTTTGAAGTGCACGTGTGTAGTGTACGTGTAGTGTGGGTGAAGTGCATGTGTGCAGTGTATCTGTAGTGTGTGTGAAGTGCATGTGTGTAGTCTGTGTGTAGTGCGTGTATAGAATAATAAAATTAAATAAGATGAAAACCAATTGGCCAAAAGTGTGTGTTGATGTTGTGTGTGTAGACACAATTGGCCAATAAGCCTGATTCTGATTTATTTCGTTTGTTCGTTTGTTTTTATCCAGTATCTATACCACCAAGTCACCATTGGGTGTTCCCATCATTGCCATAGTGGCAACGTTTATAAGCAGGTGAAACTTTCCGAAGGATGATTTGGCGTTTTTACCATTTTACTTTTTACCATGGCTGTGTTGTTAGTCTGTGTGTTTTTAGCGTGTGTGAATGTGTTGTTAGCCTGTTTAAATTTGTTGTTAGCCTGTGTAATTGTGTTGTAAGCCTTTGTAAATTTGTAGTTAACCTGTGTGAATGTGTTGTTAGACTGTGTAAGTGTGTTGTTAGTGTGTTTAAATTTGTTATTATCGCGTGTAAGTGTGTTATCGTGTTTACATTTGTTATTAGCGTGTGTAAGAGTGTCGTTAGCGGGTTTGAATGTGTTACTAGCGTGTTTAAATTTGTTGCTAGCGTGATTAAATGTGTTGTTAGTGTGTTTACATTTATTGTCAGTGTGTGAATGTGTTATCGTGTGTGAATGTGTTTCTAGCGTGTTTAAATTTGTTATTAGCGTGTGTAATTGTGTTTTTAGCGTTTGTAAATATGTTTTAGCCTGTGTAAATATGTTTTTAGCCTGTGTAAATGTTTTAGCCTGTGTAAATATGTTTTAGCCTGTGTAAATATGTTTTTAGCCTGTGTAAATTTGTTGTTACCGTGTGTAATTTTTTGTTATTGTGTGCATTAGCGTATGTGATTTTTTTTGTTATAGCTTGTTACCGTGTATGAGTTTTTTATCATGTGTTGTTAGCGTGTTTGAATGTGTTGTTAGTGTGTGTAATTGTGTTGATACAGTGTTTAAATGTGTTGTTTGCGTGTGTATTTTCTTTGTCGTGTGTGGTTAGCGTGTGTACTTTTGTTGTTAGCTTGTGTGTAATTGTGTCGTTATGTGTAATTGTGTCGTTAGCGTGTGTAATTGTGTTGTTAGCGTGTTTAAATGTGGTGTTAGCATGTGTAAATGTGTTAGCTTGTGTAATTGTGTTGTGAGCATGTTTACTTGTGTTAGTGTGTTTAGATGTGTTGTTAGCGTGTTTAAATTTGTTGTTAGCGTGTGTAATTATGCTGTTAGCATGTGTAATTGTGTTGTTAGCGTGTGTAATTGTGTTGTTAAATCTGTGTAAGTTTTTTATTGTGTGTTGTTAAGTGTGTGTAATTCTGTTGTTAGCGTGTGTACATTTTTATCAGCATGTGTGTGTTAGCATGTCCTGAGCATTTTACCTTCAGGTGGCTGAGTCATGGAAGTTTGAGGCATGTGATATCACAGAACAGGACACACAAACAAACACACACACAGACACACACTGTCACTTTGCCAGTGTATGACAAAGACAATGATGAGCAGAAGAGTTTTTTGGTCATTCTCTGAGGTGCCAGGATTTACACTCGATACACTGCCACTGGTACGTCCAGACTGCATGCATCATGTTCTCTGTGAACTGGAGACAAGTCGGATGACCTGGATGGTGAAAAGCCAGAGAAGGTGTGTAAATGTAGCTCCCACTGCTGTCTGTGAGGTAAGCAGCACTCACACACTTTAAAATAAACACAAAGACGTGTGAGGAATAAAACAGCGTGTTACGATGTTATAGAAAGTGAATCAGCAGCCAGACGGTGTGACAGACAGAAGCGATTCCTGAAGTAACGACACTTTCTGAAGTTACGACACTTTCTGAAGTAACGATACTTTCTGAGGTAATGACACTTTCTGAAGTTACGACACTTTCTGAAGTAACGACACTTTCTGAGGTAATGACACTTTCTGAAGTAATGACACTTCTTGAGGTAATGAGACTTTCTGAAGTAACGACACTTTTGAGGTAATGACACTTTTTGAAGTAACGACACTTCAGGTAATGAGACCTTCTGAAGTAACGACACAAGGACACTTTCTGAAGTAACAACACTTCTTGAGGTAATGACACTTCTATAGTAACGACACTTTCTGAAGTAACGACACTTTCTGAGGTAACAACACTCTGAGGTAATGACACTTTTTGAAGTAACGACATGTAAGTAACGACACTTCTTGAGGTAATGACACTTTTTGAGGTAATGACACTTTTTGAAGTAACAACATGTTCTGAAGTAACGACACTTCTTGAGGTAATGACACTTTCTGAAGTAATGACACTTCTTGAGGTAATGACACTTTCTGAAGTAATGACACTTCTTGAGGTAATTGGACTTTCTGAAGTAACGACACTTCTTGAGGTAATGACACTTTCTGAAGTAACGACACTTGAGGTAATGACACTTTTTGAAGTAACGACACTTCTTCAGGTAATGAGACCTTCTGAAGTACTGACACAAGGACACTTTCTGAAGTAACGACACTTTCTGAGGTAACAACACTTTCTGAGGTAATGACACTTCTTGAGGTAGCGACACTTTCTGAAGTAGTGACACAATGACACTTTCTGAAGTAACAACATTTTCTGAGGTAACAACACTTTCTAAGGTAATGACACTTCTTGAGGTAACGACATTTTCTGAAGTAGTGACACAACGGCACTTTTTTGAAGTAACGACACTTCTTGAGGTAATAACATTTTCTAAAGTAATGACACTTTCTAACACTGATAACACGGAGGTCATGTTTAATGATTTCTTATGTGCAGCTTATTATTAATAATATTTTAACCTGTAATCTGATTAGTAAAGAAACCTTTAATTTTTCACACAATCCGTTTTCTTTTAGATTTTGGGCTCTTTATTGGTTTATTTTATTCTTTTTGTCAGAACAGTGTTGAACCCTGAATTCTGATTGGTCCCAAAGTGTTGATTAAAGTTTCCATAGTAGCAGTTCTGACAGAAGAGCAGCCTCAAATAATAGCTTCATACTAATTATTGTTTCTATAGTAACATCTGATTTATTCCACAGAAAAAAATTAATTAAAATGTAAAACATTGTTTTTTTTATTGTTTTTTTTTAAATGTTTATTTAAATCCAGCGTTATTTATCTCCAGTGTAACAGCCAGAGCTAAGAAATCTTTAGAAAGAGAATCTAATATGAAGCTCAACTCCTTTAGACATCAATTCACATCAATTCACACAGTTATGCTACTGGTTAGAGGTGTTGAAAGTTTTGCCTTATACACTTTGGGTGTATAAATGAAAGCCTGCTTGTCTTTTATCTTTAATGAGATATGAATTAAATTAATATGAAAAGTACACAGGAGAAGAAAAGACATTAATGAATAAATTGTCACATATCTATTTAACACCATTAATAACCATTAGTCTAAGTAAAATCTTTTAATAATGTGACTCAGGAGTTTGGCGATCTGCTCTATCCTGACTTCTTTTGTCTGATTTCCCTCAGATTCTGGTTGGCGGTACAGGATTTGAAGCGGCGCCCCCTGCAGGATGTTTTTGCTCGGGCTCAGGAGATGTTGCAGTGGTTTCTTGCTGAAGGTTCTCCAAGCGCCATAAATCTGGACTCACACAGTTATGAGAGAACCAGTCAGAATCTCAAAGTCTCCGGATGCTACAGCTTCATGGACGCACAGGCAAGAGAAGAAGTTTCAAATGTCCCACCATGTGATATCCTATGTGGGAGTCCAAACTAAGGAAATTATATTGTTAACAGATTATTTTTTATTATTGTTAACCTCCATCTCCAATAATCATCATTTTTTAATTTGAAATCTAAAAGTGTCATCAGGTCATTTTTGTTCAATTATTGTTTCCACACACAAGTTTAATTATTAATTTTATTTTTTAAACAACAGTAAATCTTTTATTCCTTTTATACCCCAGGAATTTCCCATGAGCACTAGTGCAAGCTGGGAAGCCTGGCATTCCCATGGGAACTGAAATAAGATGTTTTGTGTGTGTGTGTGTGTGTGTGTGTGTGTGTGTGTGTGTGTGTGTGTGTGTGTGTGTGTGTGTGTGTGTGTGTGGTAATCACATATTCAGTACGGATGTAGAATATGGAAAATAAGGTGAAATGCACGTTATCTTTTGGGCTCTTTCACTCTTAAAAAAAACATCCTTTTTTTCTTGACCAATCAGATCACACATTAGGGGAGAGAGGAAAGAAAAACACAAAAGATAAAGCACACTTGAAAATGTGTCTGGTGTTGAAACGATTATGAGATAATATGAAATAATTGTCAGGACTCGAGCCTAGACTTTTGGCCATGTGCAGTTGCTGCCCCACCTTTGTTTACTCCCCCTCTTCTCTATACACCTGTTCCCAATTGTTAATTGTTAGGTGTATTTAATCGTGCCACGTTGTCGATGGCAGTGCGGAATCATTTTCATTGTAATGTCTATGTAGCTTCGGTGTTCGTCATTGTTTCCTCATCCTTTTGTTCTGTTTAGTTTTCGTCTTGTGCCTGTTTTTTTATTTATTAGTTATTAAACCCTATGTATTTGAAGCTATCCTGCGTATGGGTCATTCTCCCACCTCCTGGTTGTGACAATAATATTTGATGCTACAAGATTAAGAGAATAAAGACACAAAAATTTGTGTTTTAAGAACAAATGTAATATTTCAAGAATGTAATATCCCAGTACTTACCTAATGAACTCTTTCTACACACTCAAGTGTATGTATTTTCCTCACCAAATGAGCACATCATTATACTACATAGTAGAAGTCGGCGATTTGGGATGTAGTTACAGAAACCCTAATTCCTGCTGCATTAACCAGAAACCAAGCTAGGCTTTGCTAGCTACATCATACATGCTAGAATATGCTAAACACGTTGTTTGAGATTGAGATTGAGGCAGTATTTGTATTTTTTAATCAGCAAAAAGTGTGAAAGCTGTGTTAAAGTTGTGCTTTGAGTGACGAACTTAGACGGATAGCACAAAGACGAGTTTTTACAAATTTTTTATAAATGATTATTATCCATTATTAAATCATAATAAATATCAGAGATTGGGATTATAAATCATTATAAACACCAGAGAGTGTGATTATAAATCATTATAAACACCAGAATATAACCCAGAGCTCATGAGCAACTCTTAAATTAGTTTAACATCTGATATAATCATAGATCTAACACCAGCTCCTCCATGCTGAAGCCTACAAATATACAGTTACAGCATACAAAGTGTTATTTTGTGTATTGATTAAGAGGTAGTTTTCATCATAGTCTTTAAAGGTTTGCCATCTTCTCTTTCACTATCTGAAATCTTCATGAACTTTAGGTTAATAAAAAGTGTAGAACTAGGAGAGATGACGCTGCTGCAGCACAGAGTTTGAGAAGAGTGAACAGATGAGGAGGTGAGAGAACTAGATTATAAATGTAAGGGACTAAAGTGCCGCTGCATTGCTCTCTGTAGCATAAGATGAGGCGAGGGCTAAATCACATTGGCATCATTATCAGCAGGTAATCAAAAGGCATTATGGGTAATGAAGGAAAAAGAAATTACATAGAAATGACAAAAAATTTATTTAATATATATTTTTGATTATGTGTTTCTTTTCAGTGAATCACTGCGTGAGTCCATTCATTTGACTCAGCTCATTAAGAGTAGAATATTTTGCCAAACGACTCAATGGCATTTTTTCATTTAAACTCGAAAAAGGTTTGTGATGATTTTTTTTTATTCTTCTTCACCTAAATACAGTTAAATCAGCTTCATTGAACTCATTCTCTGCTTCATACCTAAGAAAATGGCGACATTAGTGAGCATTGAGTTTTATAAAAATCTAATCAAAATAATTTTTCTTATTAAGACATTAAAGTTAACCGAATTTAAGATGATTAAAACTATTTGTAGACTCATTTTAAGCTTTAAATGTTCTTGTTCTATAGGCAGATTATTTTGTTGATTTGAAACATTTTTGCTAATAATCTAAAAATAAGCAAATAAATCTGGCAATAGAATAAGAACATAAATAATAATAATAATAATAATAATAATAATAATAATAATAATAATAATAATAATCATCATCATCATCATCATAATTCAACTGGTCTTAATGAATCTGTCAGCGTTGCAAGGATAAAAACAGACCCCAAATGCAGGATAGCTAAAATAAGCTGATTTATTAAATAAAACACAGACAAAACACAAGACAAAAAAAAAGACTTGACAAAAGATGAGAATTCCCACGAGATCCAGGAGGGGGGAGCAAGGCACACGGCGAGGCAGGTGGGGGGAGCAAGTCACATGGCGAGGCAGGTGGGGAGAGCAAGGCACACAACGAGGCAGGTGGTGGGAGCAAATCACATGGCGAGGCAGGTGGGGGGAGCAAGGCACACAACGAGGCAGATGGGCGAAGCAAGTCACATGGCGAGGCAGGTGGGGGGAGCAAGGCACAGGATGAGGCGGTGGGGGAAGCAAGTGACATGGCGAGGCAGGTGGGGGGAGCAAGGCACAGGATGAGGCAGGTGGGGGAGCAAGGCACAGGACGAGGCAGGTGGGGGGAGTAAGGCACACGATGAGGCAGGTGGGGGGAACAAGGCACACGGCTAGGCAGGTGGGGATGACAAGATGATAATATATGATGAAGGAAGAGGAAGAAGAGCAGGAGTATATTATCACTAATCTAACAGAAGATACACACTAAACATACAGCAACATTTTTCCTTCATCATATTTGAAATTCTTGTATTTTAAAAATTTTGTAAATATATGTGTATATTTGGACAATGTACAGTATTTAAATGGGGTGTTTGTAATCTTTCTGGTGCCTTTAAAAATGAATTACAATTGGAAAGAAAAATCTGTGGTTGCTTTTTATATGTAAAAAGAAAGGGGGTGGAGTATAAAGCTAAACAGATATATAAATACATAAAAATATAAATATATTTAAAAAAATTGAGTGCATTAAAATACATGTAAAAGTTTTTATGTCTTATTAGTTTGATGTCATTTGCTAGAAAGATCTTTTTGAAGCTGACATGTTGACTCGTGCTGCAGGGTGTCGTTCTCGTGACCTCTCGTGCTTTTACTCTTTCATTTGTCTTCTTTTGTTTCCTCCAGTGTTGTGAGGTAGACTTCTGCAGGGTTTGTGCATGATGTTGTGCGATGTAGAGATGATGTACTGTGTTTTCTTTTGTTTACGGTTCTCCAAAAGCAGACGCTTTGTCCTTTAGTAAGTCCAAACAAAGATGGCAGCTCCAGCTTCCTGTAAACAGTAACAGGACATTTGCTGCATGTGATGGTGTGTGTGTGTTTGTGCATTTGTGTAGTGTGTGTGTAGTGTGTTCATTTATGTGTGTTTGTGTAGTGTGTGTGTGTGTGTGTGTAGTCTGTATGTAGTGTGTGTATAAAATAATAATAAAATTAGTATTTTTAAGTGGGATGAAAATCAATTACTACAAAGATTTAGAAATCAGAAGGTTAGGTTTTAAATTGGGTCTGATGAACTATCCGGAACTGAAATACGAGAAGATTTGTTTCGTTCGTTCGTTTTTACCGTGTCTATACTACCAAGTCACCATTTGGTGTTTCCATCCTACTGCTGGGTGCCATAGTGACAATGTTTATCAGCTGGTGAATCGACTAGAATGAAACGTTCTGGAAGGTGATTTGGCGTTTTTACCATGTATTACACAACACTTGTTAGCATGTCTGTGTTTTTAGTGTGTGTGTGTGTGTGTGTTGGTAGCGTGTGTTCTTAGCGTGTGTATATGGTTTGTTCGCGTGTGTAAATTTGTTGTTTGTGTGTGTGAATGTGTTGTTAGCCTGTGTAAATGTGTTGTTAGCTTGTGTACATTTTTTTATCGTGTGTGTTGTTAGCGTGTGTACATTTTCTATCAGCATGTGTGTTTTGTTACCGTGTGTAAACGTGTCATGAGTTTTACCTTCAGGCGGCTGAGTCATGGGAGGTTTGAGGCAGTACATGTGATATCCCCGATCACAGTCATCACAGAACAGGAGCTGATCCTGAGAGTGTTACAGGACACACAAACACACACACAGACACAAAGTCACTTCACCAGTGGGAAAAAGACAATGATGAGCAGAAGAGTTTTTCTAAGCTCTTACGTCGTTCTCTGAGGTGCCACACAGGCTGCAGGATTTACACTCGATACACTGCCACTGGTATGTCCTGACTGCATGCATCATGTTCTCTGTGAACTGGAGACAAGTCGGATGACCTGGATGGTGAAAAGCCAGAGAAGGTGTGTAAATGTAGCTCCCACTGCTGTCTGTGAGGTAAGCAGCCGGACGGTGTGACAGACAGAAGCAATTCCTGAAGTAACAACACTTTCTGAGGTAACAACACTTTCTGAAGTAACAACACTTTCTGAAGGAACAATACTTTATGAAGTATCCACACTTTCTGAAGTAATGACACTTCTTTAAGTAATGACACTTTCTGAAGTAATGACACTTCTTTAAGTAATGGCACTTTCTGAAGTAATGACACTTCTTGAGGTGAAGACACCTGAAGAAACGACACTTCCTTAGGTAATGACACTTTCTGAAGTAATGACACTTTCTAAAGTAATGACAACGACACTTCTTGAGGTAATGACACTTTCTGAATTAATGACATGACACTTTCTGAAGTAACAACACTTTCTGAAGTAACGAAACGACACATCTTGAGGTGAAGACACCTGAAGAAACGACACTTCTTGAGGTAATGACACTTTCTGAAGTAACGACACTTTCTAAAGTAATGACACTTTCTGAAGTAATGACACTTCTTGAGGTAATGACACTTTCTGAAGTAACAACACGTTCTGAAGTAACGACACAACACTTTCTGAAGTAACAACACTTTCTGAAGTAACGACAACACTTTCTGATGTAAAACACTTTCTGAAGTAACGACACGACACTTTCTGAAGTATTGACACTTTCTGAAGAAACAACACTTCTTGAGATAATGACACTTTCTGAAGTAACGACAACACTTTCTGAAGTAACAACACAACACTTTCTGAAGTAATGACACAACACTTTCTGAAGTAACGACACAACACTTTCTGAAGTAACAACACTTTCTGAAGTAACGACACAACACTTTCTGATGTAAAACACTTTCTGAAGTAACGACACGACACTTTCTGAAGTATTGACACTTTCTGAAGAAACAACACTTCTTGAGGTAATGACACTTTCTGAAGTAACGACAACACTTTCTGAAGTAACAACGCGACACTTTCTGAAGTAATGACACAACACTTTCTGAAGTAACGACACAACACTTTCTGAAGTAACGACACGACACTTTCTGAAGTAATGACACTTTCTGAAGTAATGACACTTTCTAAAGTAATGACACTTTTTGAAGTAATGACACTTTCTGAAGTAATGACACTTTCTAAAGTAATGACACTTTCTGAAGTAACGACACTTCTTGAGGTAATGACACTTTCTGAAGTAACGACACTTCTTGAGGTAATGACACTTTCTGAAGTAACGACACAACACTTTCTGAAGTATTGACACTTTCTGAAGTATTGACACTTTCTGAAGTAACGACACGACACTTTCTGAAGTAACAACACTTTCTGAAGTAACGACACGACATTTTCTGAAGTAACAACACTTTCTGAAGTAATGACACGACACTTTCTGATGTAACAACGCTTTCTGAAGTAATGACACGACACTTTCTGATGTAACAACGTTTTCTGAAGTAATGACACGACACTTTCTGAACAACACATTTTTTGAAGTAATGACACTTTCTGAAGTAACGACACTTCTTGAGGTAATGACACTTTCTGAAGTAACGACACGACACTTTCTGAAATAACACTTTCTGAAGTAATGACACTTTCTAAAGTAATGACACTTTCTGAAGTAACGACACTTTCTGAAGTAACGACACTTCTTAAGGTAACGACACTTTCTAAAGTAATGGCACTTTCTGAAGTAATGACACTTCTTGAGGTTATGACACTTTCTGAAGTAACGACACTTTCTGAAGTAAAGACATTTTCTTAAGTACAGACACTTTCTGAATTAATAACACTTTCTGAAGTAACAACACTTTCTGAAGTAAAGACATTTTCTTAAGTACAGACACTTTCTGAATTAATAACACTTTCTGAAGTAACAACACTTCTTGAAGTAATGACACTTCTTAAAGTGTTTTATTCCTCTTACATCACAGTAATCTACTGATTATAAGAAATTTTAAATAACCATATGCTGTATTTTTATCCATTTATATTATAGCAGTTTATATTATTATATTAGCTTATATTATAGAAGCTATATAAAGTTACCACCAGCCTCATCTCTTTATCTCTCTGTCTGTTTGTCTCTGTATCTTTGCCTCGCTCTCTTTTTTATAAAAACAAATGCAGCTAGTGGCCCTATGTCTAGGCACATGCACATGCAGGTTATTCAGGGTTCATCATAAGATTCATGCTTCTCTCTCTCTGTTCTCTCTCTCTTTCTGTCAGTCTCTCTTTGTCTGTTTCTCTCAGTATCTTTGCCTTTCTCTGTCTGCCAGTCTCTTTATCTCTATCACTTTTCCCAGTCCCTTTCTCTGTCCTCGTATCTCTCTATCTCTCTCTCTGTCGCTCTCTTTCTATCCCCCTCCCACCTCTCTCTCTCTCTCTCTCTCTCTCTCTCTCTCTCTCTCTCTCTCTCTCTCTCTCAAAGGTAATTAAATGACTGACACAGTGAAGTTTTCTGTAAGGAGATGTTTATGTCACATGGATTGAAGGAGTCTCCAGTGTGAGTGCTCTCTAACTGTCCGAGGTAAAGCTCTATCTCTCCACTATCAACTCACACTAAATTAAAGAAGGCAGTCTACATGATAACATGTGCCAGTCATAATAAGTCTATAAAATGCTTATGTGGGTTAATGCACATATAAATATAAATGCTTTTGTGAGTTAATGCCAGTCATACTGTGTTCTTAATTCAGTTCCCTGTCAGACCACCACAGCCTGCTTTTTGTGTTATTCCCATGTGTGTTGTGCCACATCCTACACAATGTAGTGTAGTATCTATATCATAATAACCATAGATTGCATCTGTAGTATACTAACTGTGGTATAGTAAATGTAGTGTAGTATCTATATTATAATATTTGTAGGACAGTAACTGTTGTACAGTAACTAGTACTTCCAAAATATTGATCAACCCCACCTGAGCGTCCGCAGTCCGAACATGACACCAGCTCCTCGGCTTGGCCGGTCTTCCTGTTAGAGCCCGAGTCCCCGAGACAGAAGTCACAGTAGTCATTAGCGATGACTCCACTGTCAGGTCCCTTCTGCACTACACGATTTATGCAAGCAAAAAAAAGTTTGTTTAGTTCACTATCAGTCAGGACACAATCACCATCCGAAATTCTAGCAGTTAACTTACACTTGTGGTTTTGAGTCTTATGTTCTGCTGGTGATTGAGGGATCTCAGGTTCTCTCTCCTCCTCTCCTTCTTCCTCAGCCAGGTGTGTGTGGGTGTAGTGGTAGCTCAGACCGGGCCGATTCTTATAACGCTTACCACAAACTACAACACAGTGAGTCATAAAGTCAACATCTAAAAATACTCCTATTTTAGCTGGAATACTAAATGTTACGAGGAACAGTGTAGATGTTTCACATGAACTAGAGAGAAAGTACAAGGAACTATACAGAGATTATCATCTGCTTTAGAAATTAATAGAAATTATTAGTTGAGCACAAACCATGCACATTGTATTAGTAACTGCTTCATAAAACTCACATTATGTCTTAATACTGTCCTAACATCGTCTAGCTATAAGACTGACATAACATCGTCTAGCTATAAGACTGACATAACACTGCATAGACACAAGACAGCTAGCACACTGCATAGAATGACAAGAAAAGTTTAGCCATAAGATACTGCATAGCCTAGAGAATGTCATAAAACTGTCTAGCCATAGAACACTGCATAGTCACAAGAATGACATAAGTCTGTCTAGCCATAAGACTGACATAATACTGTCTAGCCATAAGATTTACATAACACTGTCTAGCCACAAGACACTGCTTAGCCATAAGAATGGCATAACACTGTCAAACCATAAAATTGACATAACACTGTCTAGCCATAAGATTGACATAACAGTGTCTAGCCATAAGACAATGCCTAGCCATTAGACTGACATAACACTTCGTAACCATAAGACACTGCATAGCCATAAGAATTTCATTAAACTTGTTATAGATCACTGCATAGCTATAAGAATGACAAAAAAGTCTAGCCATAAGACAATGCCTGGCTATAAGACAGACATAACACTGCCTAGCTATAAGACGCTGCATAGCCATCAGAATTTCATTAAACTGTCTAGACATAGAACACTGCATATCTATAAGAATGGCATAACACTGTCTAACCATAAAATGACATAACACTGTCCGGCTATTAGATTGACATAACAGTGTCAATGCTTAGCCATTAGACTGACATAACACTTCGTAGCAATAGGACACTGCATAGCCATAAGAATAGCATACCACTGCATAGCCATAAGACTGACATATCACTGCCTAGCCATAAGATACTGCATAGCCATAAGAATGTCATAACACTGTCTAGCCATAGGACACTGCAAAGTCACAAGAATGACATAAGACTGTTTAGCCATAAGACTGACATAATACTGTCTAGCCATAAGACTGACATAACACTATCTAGCCATAAGACACTGCTTAGCCATAAGAATGGCATAACACTGTCTAACCATAAAATTGACATAACACTGTCTAGCCATTAGATTGACATAACAGTGGCTAGCCATACGACTGACATAATACTTCATAGCCATAGGACACTGTTTAGCCATAAGAATAGCATAACACTGCATAGCCATAAGACTGACGTAACACTGCCTAGCCATAAGACGCTGCATAGCCATAAAAATGTCTTCAAAATGTCTAGACATAGAACACTGCATAGCTATAAGAATGACAAAAAAGTCTAGCCATTAGATACTGCATAGCCATAGGAATGTCATAACACTGTCTAGCCATAGAACACTGCATAGTCACAAGAATGACATAATACTGCATAGCCATAAGAATGTCATAACACTGTCTAGCCATAGAACACTGCATAGTCACAAGAATGACATAATACTGCATAGCCATAAGAATGTCATAACACTGTCTAACCATAGAACACTGCATAGTCACAAGAATGACATAATACTGTCTAGCCATAAGAATATCATAACACTGTCTAACCATAAAATTGACATAACACTGTCTAGCCATTAGATTGACATAACAGTGTCTAGCCATAGGATAATGCCTAGCCATAAGACTGACATAACACTTTGTAGCCATAGGACACTGCTTAGCCATAAGAATAGCATAACACTGCCAGGGCTGTCAAGTGTTAAGCATTGAGAGTAACAGTCACTCATTTTGGTCTTTTTTCACGCTCTCCCACCACACATCGTATTTTTCACGCAGTAAAACTTTTTATCATATATTTAATGGAGATGTCACGCTTGCCTGTCTTCAAAACATGAGAGCCCTGCACTGCATAGCCATAAGACTGACGTAAAACAGATAATGCCTAGATAAGACCAAGGTTGCCAGGAAACCAGCTACAATTTGGCTTAGAATAATTGTAAAAAACTCAGGTAGACAGTTTATCTAGATATTATGTAATTAAAATATAACTATCTTTAGACTAAAATATATTGCTTAAACCACTAACCAAGCTCTGTAGCATGCTAGCTAACCACTGAGATACTTGTATTCACACTACGTTAAATATTTGTACGTATACCGATGATTATTAGCTTGAATTTTGTAGCAAGTGGGTTGTTTGTTTTGCTACATCAGCTAAGCTACATGTTGGTTCTCTCTAAAGTTCTAGTAAAAACTTTAGTAGTTGTTCTAGTAAAAACTTTGTAAAATAGAAAGCAGAACGTGAGACAATGTGGAAAAGAAAAAACAGCTCAAGTGTGCAGATTAGTTTAGAGTCAGTAAAGCTATTAGCATACAGGAAACAGCATTCTTAGCCACACATGCTAGATTGTTAGCAAGCAGCTAAACTACGGCTAATTATGACTAAAACGCTAAGATAAAAATGTGGTCATGGCCGTGTACCTGAGTCAACACTTTTTTGTTTGTGTCTGTCTGGAAAAGGGAAGAAACAGAGCAAGAGGAGAGCAGAATAATAAAAAAATAGTTTCGTACAAAGATGCGTTTTATTGTTCGTTTTGTTTTTGTCAGGACGACACATGCTCTCGAGGGTAATGTCCATGCTGAAACGGGAAGAAAAAAAAACACAGCCTGGAGCATCACAGCCTTCATAATGTAGGCTAATAAGATGAAATTTTTACTTTTATATGAATCAGTTCCAAAAAAAAGTGTTGTTTAAAACCAGCACACAAAACAAACAGCACAAAAGATCTGAAACCTGACAGAGTGGGAAGAAGGGATGAAAGGAACAAAGAGAAAAAGGGATAGAAAGAGAAGGAAAAAATAAAGGAAGGAAAATTGGAAAATTAAGGGAGATATAAGAGACTGATAGAATAGGAAACAATGGGAAGAGGAAGGAAATATAGACTACAAAGTGAATAGAAATTAGGGAGGAAGGAAGGAAGTAAGAAAGAGGGAAAGAAAGAAAGAAAGAAAGAAAGAAAGAAAGAAAGAAAGAAAGAAAGGAGAGAGGGAGGGAAGAAATGAAGAAAGGACGGAAAGAAAGAAGGAAAAGAGGGAAGTGTGAAAGACAACTAGAGATTAGTAAGTAAGAATGTGTGTGTGTGTGTGTGTGTGTGTGTGTGGGTGTGTGTGAATGTGTGTGTGTGTGTGTGTGGGCGCGTGTGTGTGTGTGATGTCTGTATGTGTGTGTTGTGTGTGTGTTATGTGTGTGTGTGAGAGAGAGTCTGGGTTTGCGTGTTATGTGTGTGTGTGTGTGTGAGTCTGTGTGTGTGTGTGTGTGTGTGTGAGTCTGGGTCTGTGTGTTATGTGTTATATGTGTGTGTGTGTGTGTGTGTGTGTGTGTGTTTGTTTGTGCTGATCGACTCTTACTGTCACACACGTAGGGTTTGTCCTGATCGTCACAAGTCCCAGTCTCTGTCTTCTTACGGCTCGAACCTCGACCCTGAACAACACATTCACACACAGACACAGACACACATAAACACACACACACATAAACACACACACACACACACACACACACACACACACTCCATGAATAAAATGGCATCATGATACGCAAATGATTTCATGTTCACTGATTAAAATGCTGCATTGAATTTTTAAAGAAAACTGACCACTTTATTAGGAACAGCCCAACACATGCCCATTTATATAACCTAATCAGCCAATCATGAAGCAGCAGGATGAGGCAGAAACTCATGGATGAATAAAAAAGTGACTTTAACCATAGCATGGATGTTGGTATCAGATGGACTTTCTGAAACTCATGATTTTTATTTATTTTAATTAATGAAATAAATGTTTTTTTAAATCATTACAATTTACTGAGCAGCCCATCAGCTGCTCCCCTTCTTCCCCTTGTCTGAGTTCATGCTCTCAAGTGTCCTTCATCACTCACCCTGCCTTTACTTCTCTGCTTCCTCTTCCTCGTCTCCACCTCCAACTCATCATCGTCATGGAAACCGTCTCCATGTTCGTCAGCCTCCAGCACCCTCTGCAGGACGAGGAGAATATGGGAAGGTTATTTCATTTCACTTTATGTCCCAGGTCAGTATAACGCCACCGGCTCTCACATCGTTTATCACTTTAATTACTTTCTAAAATACATTTATAATAATTACTATTATGTATTATTTAATTGTTCGTTATTTAATACCTCTATTAAGTGCAAGGGATTCTAAAGGAATCTCTGTAATAGTTTATTCCCTGAATTTAAATTTTTTTTTCATATGACAGCTTTTTAGAGGGGGGGGCACGGGGGCTTAGTGGTTAGCACGTTTGCCTCACACCTCCAGGGTTGGGGGTTCGATTCCCACCTCCACCTTGTGTGTGTGGAGTTTGCATGTTCTCCCCGTGCCTCGGGGGTTTCCTCCGGGTACTCCGGTTTCCTCCCCCGGTCCAAAGACATACATGGTAGGTTGATTGGCATCTCTGGAAAATTCTCCGTAGTGTGTGTGTGTGTGAGTGAATGAGAGTGTGTGTGTGCCCTGTGATGGGTTGGCACTCTGTCCAGGGTGTATCCTGCCTCGATGCCCGATGACGCCTGAGATAGGCACAGACTCCCCGTGACCCGAGAAGTTCGGATAAGCGGTAGAAAATGAATGAGTGAGTGACAGCTTTTTAGTGGCAAAAGCAAAGCAGAAAGAAATAAAAAAGAGGAAAATTTAAGTGTGTGTGTGTGTGTGTGTGTGTGTGTGTGTGTGTTTGTGTGTGTTTACCTGAATCTCCAGCAGAGTTTCTTCTTCCTTGGAGCTGCTGTTCCTTTTGTCCAGAAGAGCGTCTCCTCTGATCAGAGACTCCAGGGCCGTGGCCTCGGCCGGGGGAGTCTCTCTCTTAGACATCAACTCAGCTTCTGAGAGAGAGAGAGAGAGAGAGAGAGAGAGAGAGAGAGAGAGAGAGAGAGAGAGAGAGAGAGAGAGAGAGACGAGAGAACAATAAATTGTGCATTTGTATTTTTTCAAAAGAGTAAAAGAACATCAAAAAAGAAAGTAGAAAGAAAGAAAATGAAAGTAGAAATAAGGAAGAAGTATTTATTGATGGAATCAGGAGGAAGGAAGTATTGATAGAATAAGGATAGAAAAAGAAAATAACCCATAAATAATAGAATAGTCAGTAAAGAAAATGAAAGAAGATACAATTAGCAAAATAAGTGGATTGGAGGGAAGGAAGGAAGGAAGGAAGGAGAGAGGGATAAATATTAGGGAGGGAATGAATGAAGGAAGGAAGGAAGGAAGGAAGGAAGGAAGGACAGATGAGGAAGAGTAAGTAAAACTGAAAAATTAAGAAAGAGAAGGAAGAAATCATAAAAAGAAAGAACTAAGAAAAAAAGAAGGTAAGAAAGACACAAAGTGAATCAAGGTGTGTGTGTGTGTGTGTGTGTGAGAGAGAGAGAGAGAGAGAGAGAGAGAGAGAGAGAGAGAGAGAGATTGAGATTATTGATGATCTCTTTTTTGTCTCACATGCACCTGTGTTTAATGCATTTATTCTGTCAGGATTCATGAAAGGAGAAAAGCCTCCAGGTGGTAAAGATAAAAGAATAACAGAAAGAGAGAGAGAGAGAGAGAGAGAGAGAGAGAGAGAGAGAGAGAGAGAGAGAGAGAGAGAGAGAGAGAGAGAGAGAGAGCTGTGAACATTGCCCTCCTGTCCTGAGCTTTGTTCTGTGTAGATGTGGACATCAGTGTGCTCAGTCTCTCCCTGCTGACTGCATACTGATCACATCCTTATGAACCTGTTAATTAAATCTGAGCTCTTCAGTCACAGAGCTCCGGTGTCCTTCAGTGTGTTTACGTCTCATCACAAATAAACAAATGGTTTTCCACTCTGATTTTAACCCCAGGTTCTGGTGGTTCTAACCCCCACTCTTTCAATAGAGAGGAAGGAAAGGTTCTCTGGGTTAGGGGTATTTAAAAAATGTCTGTCTGTCTGTCTGTCTATCTATCTATTTTAAATATGCATTAAAAAATGCCTGTTTATATTATAATCTTAATAATATATTATAGTCAATTTATACCCGATATACAACTTAATTAATTCTATAATAAAATTAATCACGATAAAAATATACTTATCATTTATAGATTTATTTATAGTCGCTCTGTTCAACTTCTGTGAGCCAAAACAAAAGTATATTAAGCTAAAAAAAATAAAAATTCACTATATAATGCTGTATGATTGGTATTTAAATGATAATGTAATTGTATTATTGTGTAAGCAAATAAATAAATAAATAAACAAACAAACAAACAAATAAATAAATGGTACACAGTGTGTTTTTATATACGTGCATGTGATAGTAATTTCTGCAAAATATGTCCAGGAAGTTGGAGCTTTTCCTGGAAACCTGTAGACACAATAATAATGACTTTCTCTCAGACGAACAGTTCGGGAAAAGGTCGTGCCAAATCTTTTTGAAAGGAATAAATAAGGAAAATAAAACAGTAGAAATTATCGCTTTTGATAAGAATCGATTCTAACACGATTCACGATTCAGTGGTTAAGACGTTAGGACACTGGGATGAGAAAGGTCATGAGATGAAATCTAATCCCAGGACCGCTGAATCCTGTCACTGCTGTGAGGAAAAACCATCAACTGCTCAGGTGTATAAATGATAAATCGCTTTGGATAAAGGAGTCGGTTAAATGACGTAAATTTTGTGACTGTCCTTTTTTTTTTAAACCCGTAGATGCTGGAGCAGTAATTTTGGACCCGATGATCTATTCAAATTTTAAAGGTGGGGTCTCCGATTTTTGAGAAATGCTTCTGAAAACTGCATTAGGCCACCAAACAAAATAATAATCAAAACAAACGTGTAGCCAATGAGCAGAAAGGGGCGTGTCTTGTCAATATGGGCGGAGAGAGTGTTCAGTGTGCATGTGTGAATATTGACAGGTCGGAGTTTCCCGAGTCGATAACTCCTGAGCTAAACGCTGTTACTACACAAAACGCGGTTGTAGCTGCCTCTCTACATTACTACGATAGAAAAGAGGTGTTATTTGTGTAGTAACAGCGTTTAGCTCAGGAGTTATTGACTCGGGAAACTCCAACCTGTGAATATGTGGCCGACTTCCTGCTCCTTCAGTTCTCTCCACCGCTGGAAAGCTGATCCTATATTAACACGTCCTACTTCTTGTCCTTATCGTAAGTCTTTCTTCTCTTTCTTTCTTTGTTTTTATCCTCCATGTCGATGTTAAAACCGCTTTCTGCTAATGTCACACATGCGCACTGAACACTCACTTCGCCCATATTGACAAGACACGCCCCTTTCTGCTCATTGGCTACACGTTTGTTTCGATTTTTGTTTAGCTTGTCGTCCCAACTAAGTTTTCTGAAGCATTTCTCAAACAACAGAGACCCCACCTTTATGTAACAAAAATGACTAATATTGTCTCTTTAAATGTTTGTTAAGGGGTAAATCTCTAAACTCTGTAAGGAATATACGTTTCTTCGCTGGTTCTCCGTAACATGACAATCTGCATTTTTGAGTGAGGGAACGTCCTTCATAGTCCAAAGCAAGTTGCTGTGGTTATAAAACTTAATAAAACACTTCACGATGTGTTGATAGCTCCTACAGTAGGAGGATAATAATCACCTTCAGGCTGTTAACAGTAACCCTGTCAGTGATTAGACTCCAATTAACTGACAACACAATTAAGAAAAGATTTCTTAAAGAAATTTCTGAAAAAAAATTAATTTCTTGGACGAAGTATTAAATGAGAGGTTGCGTGAGAGCCGAGAAAACGATGTAGTCGGCTTCCTGCGGACACAGACGGACCTTTATACCTCGGTTATCGAGTTCCTCAAGATTTCCTTCTCCCCTTCATCCCTCTGTCAACACTCCCTACATCACCACCATGTAAAAAAGACCAACACTAAGCCTCACTTCCACTCTAATTCTGCACGGACCAGTGATTTAAGAGGCCCGAGCAAGGCACAGAGCCCGAGAGAGACACGGAGAAGGGTAATAAGAGCCAGATGGAGCAAAGAATACAGCCTTTAAATGACTATCGAGAAAAGGAATGAGAGAAAAAAGACAAGTAGGAAATATGAAGCCAAGGTGTACAGCCTGACTGTGTGTATGTGCGTGTGTGTGTGTGAGAGAGAGAGAGAGAGAGAGAGAGAGAGAGAGAGAGAGAAAGAGAGAGTGAGAGAGAGAGAGAGAAAGAGAGTGAGAGAGTGTGTGTGTGTGTGTGTGTGTGAGAGAGAGAGAGAGAGAGAGAGAGAGAGAGAGAGAGAGAGAGAAAGAGAGAGAGAAAGCTTGTGTCTTTCACATACCAAGCCTGAGTTCACACAGTCTGAGCTGAGGGTCGATTGGTGGATGCAGTCGCCTCTTCTTTCTCCAACAGCGGGCGGGGTAGGTGTACATCTGACCCGCACCTAGTCCTGCACACACACCGAGACAGCGAGCGAGGGTGTGTGTAAAACACATACTAAGCACGCATAAACGTCTGATTATGCATCACTCAAATAGCAACAAAACACGACTGCCGTGGAAACAGATGGTGGCAGTGGTAGAGAGGGCGAGGGACATAGGGAGGGAAAGAGAGAGAGAGAGATGTGAGGACAGATAAGCTCTATATATGCTAAATAAAAACATGTAATAAACACTGGTTCACCACAAACTACGGGGTGTGTCGAGGACACAGATGCTAGATTTTTTCCCCTTCTATTCGTGTCAAGCTCTCAGCCACACGGTTTACTTTCTGCATCCTCGTGATGTTTATTTTGTATGATTTTATAAGTAATTTTAAAAGCTAATTAATTGTGTTGCTTAATTATGTACACATTTGAGCCCCTAAACAAATTCCAAAATCTCTTTTTGTCATAAAATATAGTCATTCTCGTTAATATCGTAGAAAACTGATTTGGGGGCGGGGCTACAGTATCTCTGAGCTCAATAAACTCCACGGCCCTGGTCCAATCATGTTCCTTATGCAAATGATTAGAAAGTGACTGAGCGGTAGCTGGAAACGTTTACCACGAGTGAGATCGTGTGTAATTTCTCTAGCTACGTTAGCTAAAAACAAAATCTGGGGTTGTTATTAATACAGATAAGATTTTTAGAGCTTTTGCCGGCTGTTACATAAATCTGTGCGAATATAGTGATATGAATTGCGTACACTAATACTGAAGCTAAATAATGTATAGAGTGTGTCCATGTTTACATATTCATATATCATTATAGAGACTTGTAATCTTACTGAGGCTAAAGATTTACAGAATTTACTGTATTAGCCTAAACCAGGAGTCGGCAACCTTAAACACTCAGAGAGCCATTTGGAGCCGTTTCCCACAGGAAAAAAAAACACAGGGGGCCACAAAACTCTTTTGACATCTAAAATGAAGAGAACACCGCATATATCGTTTGTTACCTTTATGGAAAGTGTAGAAAAAACTGTAGTGTGTTGTATTTATGAAATCGATGACCTGCTACAGAGTAAACGACATTTTATTTCTGCAAGCAAACAAAAATATTTTGTACCGTTTGAACTAACCTTAACAAAAAAGATGCTGGGTCGAAGGTTACTGTCAAATAAAATGTTCAATGTCTAATTCAGTCCTCTTCGTATTCGTGACCAGGGCTCTCAAGTTTTGAAGACAGGCAAGCTTGACATCTCCAACCCCCCCTGCAACCCCAATTGTTTTTATTGGTTGTTGCGTTAAATCTTTTCCAGATAGTGCTATTTTCTGATTGGCTGTTGTGTAGCCTCTTTTTTGATTGGCTGATAAGTGTCAGGCTTGACTAAGAACTGAGACGCGCTTGATTCCTGCCCGGTTCCATAGAGACAGCGGTGCGGACTGATACATTTTGGGCGCGGCGGCTTATTAAATATATGATAAATAGTCAAAAAGATTTTCTGCGTGAGAGATACGATGTGTGGCGGGAGAGTGTGAGAAAAAACCCAAAAGCATGACTGTCACTCTCATTGCGTGACACCTGTCAGCCCTGTATGACATCAAAATTTTAACTTTCCGGCTGCAGCGAACCAAAAATGCGTCCGCTTCTGTGTCGGATTTCGCAAGTCGGCGGTTATGACGTGTATAGTTATGAGCAACAAAAAATTTAAACACGGTTTATTTTAATGTTACAAGAGCATAATAATCTTAGAATTTGGAATTACATTTATTTTAAAACTAACTAAAATAAAATAAATTCAAATTAAATATTTATTTTCCAAATCTACAGGGAGCCGCAGCAGAGGGATTGAAAGAGCCACTCGCGGCTCCGGACCCGCGGGTTGCCGACCCCTGGCCTAAACAAAGAAGACTTCATAGTTGTGTACAGCTCATATTAAGAGTTCACTCTAATTACAGCTTATTTTTTTAAACATGGTAAGGTTCTTGTACCTGGCCCTCTGTGTCGCTTCTCCATCCAGATGTAGCAGTTGTTCTGAGCCACGCCTGTCTGCGAGTCCAGGAACGGCATTCGGATGCTGCGGTCGGCACACAGACGGGCGTTGTAGCTGCGACAGTGCTCGATGGCTTCCTTATAGAACTGATCTCCGAGACTGAGGAGGAGACGGATAATGGCGTGAACCTCGAGTCAAATCGAAAGAGGGTTTAAACTGGTCGAGAGCAGCACAAAATTCCTTAGGGCAAAACAAACTGTTATTAATGATGGGCAAAGTGGAAATCTGGTGTCATGGATGGTTTGGTTAATTCACTCCATTGGGCATTCCAGCAGGGGTTTGTTTTGTGACATTGTTTTTGTTCACCCATGTCCCTCTTGTTTCACTAATTACCTCCCCAATTTATACCGGTTTTCTTACATGTTTTGTTTGCTGAGTCCTTGTCAGCATGTGCTGTTTGTTACCTGCTGTTCTCTGTTTTATGTTGTTTAAATTTTTTTATTTAGTTCTGTATTTTAATCCTAATTCATTTTGTTAATTTATAGTAAACCGCTGTCTGATGTCCATCCCTGCACTTGGGTCTGAATTGTCCTGATTTTTACAATTCCATTTAACATCTCCTAACATACTCGTGACTAGCGTATAACTAGCGTAACTGCTCTAGGAAGGAGCTGATGTGTATTTCTATCCGTATAATATATTTATCCATGTTTAGTAAATTCACACGACTCATTTAAGATTCATTACATCCATATTGGCACGATGTTAGTTTCTCTGCTATATAGCAGAAAGCAGTTTTAACATCGACATGGAGGATAAAAACAAAGAAAGAAAGCGAAGAAAGACTTACGATAAGGACAAGAAGTAGGACGTGTTAATATAGGATCAGCTTTCCAGCGCTGGAGAAAATTGAAGGAGCAGGAAGTTGGCCACATATTCACAGGTTGGAGTTTCCCGAGTCAATAACTCCTGAGCTAAACGCTGTTACTACACAAAACGCGGTTGTAGCTGCCTCTCTACATTAGTTTAGCTCCGGAGTTATTGACTCGGGAATGTGCCATTGTCCTTTACATGATTATGCTTGTGTGTCATTTTATCCTGATATATTTTTGTATTGTATCTTCCACCTGCAGCCACCGCCAACAGAATAATCAGGAATTCTTAACCTGACACCAAGACGAAAAGTTTAACATCCATCAATCAAAAGATCTTTTCAGATAATAACGTGTTTCTTTGGTGAAAAAAATGATGGGTGCCTTTCGGATGCCATCCTCTTTCCAAATATCAATAAGTGCACAGCTTTCTTCATAAGACCAAACGACTCCGCGAACTGCCATGGGGAAAAGTTTTGTGTTTTCAGCAGTCACAGTGACGGAACACGGCTGCAGGTATGGCAAGCCTCATTGCTTTCACATGTCACACACAAATCGAACCACAAACAAAGGGAGGTGGTCTGAGTACGGTTCGCTCCTGGGTCCTTTTAAGGGGTCTCAGATCACATGGTTTGTTCACATATACACACTGAACCGCTCCGAGAGCGTTTGGAGGGCTCAAACGAACTAGATGTGAAAACACCCTAAGTCTCTTGAGTTGTCTTAACTCTTCTGTCCTAAAAATGTCACTGACACTGGAGACTCCTTCTGTAAATGTGACATAAACATCACCACATCAAAAGCTACGGGCTTTTCTCTCTTAAATAATAATTAATTATTTTATTGAATTATTTATTGAATTAAAATTCTACTGAAATGTGTTAGAACTGTGACCCAAAACAACATTATTTTGCTATTTCAGGAAATCTAATGTGTGGCTATGATTTGTTTTTGTTTTGTTTTATTTTTCTTCTTTTTTTAATAGATTTAATGTATTTGTTTTTACATATTTAGTTTTTAATTTTTTTGTTTTTGTTTTAATATTTAATGGGTTTTTTTTTGTTTGCCGTCACCTGTTCTCACTGACCGCTCAGTATAACTCCCTTTCTTTCTCTCTCTCTCTTTCTCATTTATATATTTAATTGTTATTAGTTTTATTAATTATACTTTTATTACTTGCATTATTTTTAGTCACATTTTTTTTACTTTTTTTAATGATTCATTGAATTCAAATGGGGGCACAGTGGCTTAGTGGGTAGCACGTTCGCCTCACACCTCCAGGGTCGGGGTTCGATTCCCGCCTCCGCCTTGGGTGTGCGGAGTTTGCATGTTCTCCCCGTGCCTCGGGGGTTTCCTCCGGGTACTCCGGTTTCCTCCCCCGGTCCAAAGACATGCATGGTAGGTTGATTGGCATCTCTGGAAAAATTGTCCGTAGTGTGTGATTGCGTGAGTGAATGAGAGTGTGTGTGTGCCCTGCGATGGGTTGGCACTCCGTCCAGGGTGTATCCTGCCTTGATGCCCGATGACGCCTGAGATAGGCACAGGCTCCCCGTGACCCGAGTAGTTCGGATAAAGCGGTAGAAAATGAATGAATGAATGAATGAATGAATTCAAATGAAAACAGTGTTTTAAATATCTTACATTTTATTACATATTTTTCAGATTATATATATATACTTAATATAGTTAATATTATTTTCATATATTACCATTGTTTTAAATATTTTATTTTTTACTTCCCACTGAAAAAAAAAGCATAATAATTAGAGGAATAAAAATTATTATTATTATTATTATTATTATTATATAATGAAATACAACAACAATAATATTAATTATTATTAAATATTGTTAATACAAAATCTTAATATTCATTTAATTTCATCAAAAATATATGTACCTTTTATAGAGTTCAAATGCCTTTAAAATATTTAAAGCAAACCTGTGTCAAAAATGTTTTATGGTGTGAAATAAAAAAGATAATAAAGCGATACAAAGACAAGATCAAATAGTTAAAAACATGCAAAATGACGAAGGATAAGAATAATAAGTGTTTAAAAAAAGTGCAGTAATTAAAATATTCTGCATGTAAAAATAATAAAAAAAGTTAATTGAAAAAGTAAAATTAAAATATTAATAATAATTATTATTATTACTTTTTATCTTGCTATTAAAATCCTCTCTTAGACATAATATTATTTTTATTATTATAATAATTAAACAGAATGTAGAAGCTTGTTTAAACCCCAGACAGATACGGAGAATAAACCAGAAGCCCTCTGTGCCCTGCAGCAGACTGTGATATTTCACAGAGTAAGAGAGACTCCGAGCTTTAATTACAGCAGGAGAATAAAGAAAGCTTCTGCACCAGAGAGAACGTTTAGTGCTCGCAGTTTCAATCTAACCCAAACTCAAAGCTCAGCTCTGTGAATAATCCCTACTCAGGAACTTCTCCTTAAATATAAATTCTGGAAGTGACATCAAATCGACATCTCTGCTCCGAGCATCAATATTAAATGCAGTAACACGACATGTACAGTAATACTAAGGCGAATATGTTTTTTTCCCTACTTTCAGCTCATGCTGTTATTCCAAGCCCTGACTCTACCAGACATCACACATTACCTTCACCAGATCTTCTCTTTAAAATCAGTTTTGTGCCTAACGCTGGTCACGCTATTCACCCGTGTAACATTGCAACGCTGCGTATTTGTAAACAACGTAATCCACAGTGTACGTTTTGTTTTCCTATTCGAAACTTTTGCACTCTGTCGTTTACACTGTATATAACACATTTTCTTACTTTTGCATTTATCTAGCTTTTATTGTTTCTTAGATTATTTTAGACTCATCAAGCTTATTTTTCTTATTTCTCTCAATGTGATTTTTTTTGCTATTGCCTTAAAATTATTTTAGTACCTTATTTTGGATTATATTTTAATCATTCATTCATTTTCTACCGCTTATCCGAACTTCTCGGGTCACAGGGAGCATGTGCCTATCTCAGGCGGCATCGGGCATCGAGGCAGGATACACCCTGGACGGAGTGCCAACCCATCACAGGGCACACACACACTCTCATTCACTCACACACTACGGACAATTTTCCAGAGATGCCAATCAACCTACCATGCATGTCTTTGGACCGGGGGAGGAAACCGGAGTACCCGGAGGAAACCCCCGAGGCACGGGGACAACATGCAAACTCCACACACACAAGGCGGAGGCGGGAATCGAACCCCCAACCCTGGAGGTGTGAGGCGAACATGCTAACCACTAAGCCACCGTGTCCCCCTCATATATTTTTATATTTTTATTAATTCACACAGTTAAGCATTTTGAATTATACTACTATAATTTTAACCGTGATTTGTTAACAAATCAAAAACCACACTACATAATTTGTTTTCCGATTCAAAAGCATGGGCGTACAAATTATGCACTTTTCTTTATATTTACTATATTTCTAACATTTTCTCACATTAGCATTTATATAACATGTATAATTTTTACTAGCACGTTGACTTGGCTGGTTAACTCAGCTGGTTAGAGCGTGGTACTAATAACACCAAGGTTGCGGGTTCAAGCCCCGTACGGGCCATTTTCTAGGGACAAGTCATGGCCTAATGGTTAAAGAGTCTGACTCGTAATCCTAAGGTTGTGGGTTCGACTGAGGTGCCCTTGAGGTGTGTGCACTTTGGATGGGTTAAATGCAGAGAACCAACTCTGAGTATGGGTCGCCGTATGTCACGTCACTTTAACTTAATTACTTTACTTTTCTGTTGTACTCATTATCGTGCTTTGATTTGATTTTTGCTGCATTTTTTATTATTTGTTATTGCCTTTATATTATTTTAGTATCTTATTTTATCTTTGTTCATCTTTTCTTTTATTTCATGCTACTATACCAGGGGTCGGCAACCTTAAACACTCAAAGAGACATTAGGACCCGTTTCCCACAGAAAAAAAACCCACAGGGAGCCACAAAACCCTTTTGACATCTAAAATGAAGAGAACGCTGCATATATCGTTTTTTTTACCTTTATGGAAAGTATAGAAAAAACTGTAGTGTGTTAATTTATGAAATCAACGAACTGCTACCGAGTAAACGACATTTTATTTCTGGAGCCGCAGCAGAGGGATGTACAGTAAGAGCCACTCGCGGCTCCGGAGCCGCGTGTCACCGACCCCTGGTCTATATTTTTAACTGCGTATTTGTAAACAAATCGTAAACCAAAGCACAATTTTTTAAATTTTCCCAAAAATTTTTCAAAAAGCATGTACAAACTTTTGCACTTGGTTGTTTAAATATCTTTTCTTATCGTTTTAAGTTGAGCAGCAGCTCCTGGAAGTTCAGGACACAGTGGTTATAACAGTAGAGTAGTTTTGTGAGAGCAGAGCACAAGTAAAGCCCTGATAGAAACCATGTGAGCTGGAGTCCGAGTCTTATTACTGTGTCACAGAAAAATGAAGCGTGTGCAGGAACGCAGGAAAAGACCACAGTGTTGTGAAGTCTCATTACTGGCACAGAGCCCAGTTGTTCTCATATACACAAAGATTTGTGTGGGTTTTTTTGGTGTTGTTTCAGAGACTAGATTTATCCAGACAGACGATTTCCCTCATCAATCCCCTCACACGCAACCTGGGGGGAAGGGAACCAACTCAACCCCCCTTAAAATAACCCCAATAACCCCCACTTACAGCATTCTTAATACATATGGAACAAAATATACGTTACCTTTAGGAGGCTTGTACTTCTCCTAATGCGCTAATACACTAAATAAAGGCTAAGGGAAAGCTGAAGCTCTCTAAATCCTTAAACACTTACAATTAAACAATCATTTCTAGGGTTTATATTCAGCAAAATTATCTGAGCTAACAAGATACACAGAAAAGCAGCAAAGTTAGCTAATGTTATTTTTTTTTAACAGGTGTTTTTACAGTATCAGTACAGTACTAGCTAGCTAAAGTTCGGCTAGGATCGAGGAATTGGATATTTATCCATGTTGAAATGTTTATTGGTGTATAATTTCATTTTAAAAAGATCTTAAGGCTAATTCCCCTCAGGAAGCATTTCTTAGCAGAGCTTTGGTTTATTTAAAGACATTTTATTTAGCAAAACAATCAAAGCTACTAAGCTATACAGAAGAGCAACAATGCTAGCAAGGTGATGAGCTAATTTTACTTCACCAGCAGGTGCTAGCTGACATTAGGTACTAGCTAAGTTCACTAACAGCTAGCAAGCTAAAATTAAGCTAAGTATTATAAAATTTAAAAGCTTTCATGTCTTTAAAAACTTCAGAATGTTAGCTTATAGGCTAGCTATTATATTGTTGCCAGATTTACTGCCCAGTTTTCTAATTATTAACCAAAAAGAAACTGACAATCGATCCCTGACTGTTAAAAAAATTTCATCTTACAAATAAATATTAGTTTATATGAGTGTGTGTGTGTGTGTGTGTGTGTGTGTGTGTGTGTGTGTGTGTGTGTGTGTGTGTGTGTGTGTGTGTGTGTGTGTATCCC